>NC_084536.1:23152500-23347500 GCF_024500275.1 Phycodurus eques
GTGTTATTAGACAAAAGCATATCATAGAAAAAACAACTGCAACGGTTTTAAATTGTGAAAAAAATGTCATGATACATCACCTTTAAATACTTCCTCCTCTCAATATGAGCACAGGACAGACAAAGATAAAACTGAGAATGCAATATTATTATTATTATATGATGATATTATTTAAGAAAAAAAAATCCATTATTCTGACTGTGACAATGGAATTTAGTTTGGTTCTGTATCAGTACTAACCTGATGTCATCCACTTCCACCTTTCTGTCTGGGTTGTCTCTGGTCAACCTGTAGCGAATTTCATTGCAATATTCATCCAGCTTGATTGTCAAACTGGCCATAGTTTTCCTGTAAAACAAAAAACAAGCATATTGACTGCTGTTGATGTCATAGATGGCGGCATTTCAATGAATCGTAGGGGCTATTTACCTGTACTTGTCATTCTCACTAAAGCTTTGTTTGTTGTGCATGGGCTCAAGGAAGTTGCACTCTATGACCCCAATGACGCCGACACCTTTGCTGTTGGGCTGTTAAATGTCAACAGACAACGTATGTAGAGTTTAAGAGCTACATTATTTGCTTAAGTGGATTCTTTTCCAACAATCCCCCCAACAAACAATGCACAGCACAATACAATCACATGCGCAAAGTATGAATAAGTAGCGTTTTATTGATATTACAGTTGTTTTTGTTTTTACACGTGTGTGGGGAATTTGAAACTGAATGGAATATTAATGAGGGAGTTTCCCCCTAACGACTCTTGCTGACGGACAGTGGCCTCTCTGCCAGGCATCCTAACGACTATCTTTTTGTGCATTCCAAAAGAATGACACCATACGTGGTTTGGGACGTGCCCCAAACTTGGAGCATAAATAAATAGTTTCGTTTGTCATCACCAACTCAGGCTAGTCTGCTTAGATGAGAGGCGAAACGTCTGCTAAGACAACTAGAACAGTCCAGTTGTAATCGATTCAATGTCCGTAGAATGAAATGACCTTGGATGAATGAGAATATTCACAGTTATGTTAAAACTTGTCATGTACAGTTCATACAGCTTTTATGATGGACAGCAGATTGACTCATCATCCATGACAGACTGTCAATGGAATCATAAGATAAACACTTATTAAAATGCCCAATGCAGACTATATACAGTGATGATACCGAGGTTAACTCTTTTTTTACACTTGTTTGACATTTTAGAATGACAAAATTTTCCATACCGCTTATCCTCCCCAGGGTCCCGGGTCATTTACAACATTCGATTACAATTTCTTCCATGAAACTGTGACGCGTTTATTCCCAACAGTCAATTCTCTTTACTTCTAAGAATTACCGGTAGGTTTGGCTTCATTTGGGCTTCAGAATCAGAAATAATTTTGGTAATCCAATTGACCTAAAACAGGAATTTTTTAATCCGATTTCATGTCAGATAGTGTGGGGGGGGGGGGGGGGGGGGGAGTCTGTCTTTTTAAATAGCATATGCAAACTTCCGGTTTCAACTGTACATACTTTGCTAACATTGATTGAATTGTCTGTTTTCCCATTAATCTCAGTTGGTTACTGTACAAAATTTGCTTATGTTGCAAAACCCACCTTGAGTTGGCAGCCTATACGCTCATAGGCCTTTATGAGACGATTCTTGTGATACATCATGATGCCATAGTGGTCTCTGCTTTTGGTGTTGTAGCCAAAAATAATGGGAATTCTTTTGGTCTGTCATACAACTTAAGGAAATTGAAACCAACACAATTGACATTCTTACATATGCTATTAAAAAAAAAAGAGACATCATAATTATAATAACAGGATACAAGAGAGATGGGCTTGTAGTGGTCTGTTTTGCTGTTGGCCAGACTCTTGGCTATTAGCTGAGTTTTCACTTTCTGACCTCGTATAATGACATGCATGCGAGGCTTCAGGTACAAGATACTGCAGTACGCCTGTATGCATGGGAAAAGAAAAAAATATATATACATAGACATACTGTATATAATTTGTGTCATGTTTTAAACGTGCTGCATTTTATTCGTGGTTGATTTCATGTTATACTTGTAAGGGCTGTAAGGATTCTGTATCAAAACTAAAAATGCAGTTTTCAAATACACGGTCCTGTATCATCTTTAAAATGGCAGAACGGCGGCACAAGCCTTTCAACTCCCAGACTGTGTGCCTCCATTTCACATACAGCCATATGAGCTCACAGTGCGAGTAAACTTAATAGATTACTATTATAAGTAAGTTTAAGAAAAAAAAAAACAACAACATAAGACTAGATTGAAGATAAATTTCTTCATCAAGTCTCCCTCTACTGCGACTACTTCTTTTGGTGTGCAAACCTGTGGCAACATGGCTCGGCTAATACGCAAGAAACATTGCTAAAGTGAAGGAAGAACAGTGAGACAGTAAGAGAAAAGTTTTTTTTGATTACTTATTACTTACAGACTGGAAGTGTGCTACTTCAGAGACAGTTTGATTTTTGATTTTTTTACAATCATGTATAGTTAAGTGTTCCAAAACAATAGTCCAGTTTTTATTCATTCATTATCTTTTAAGACGCCAGCCCTCCCACCCCCCCAAAAAAAAAATCAAATCACGCATGAAACCGTGGGTCAAAAATTGTGATGCGTAGCAAATTGTGACTTTGGTGTATCGTAACCACTTGAGTCATTGTAAAAATTATAAAAATATGATCAGAATCATCATTATTTGCCAAGTATGTCCAAAAAACACACAAGGAATTTGTCTCCGGTAATTGGAGCCGCTCTAGTACGACAACAGACATTCAATTGACAGAGAACACTTTAGAGACATAAAGACATTGAAAAAAACATTGAAAAAACAGTCACTGAGCAATAAAGGTTGATGCAATGTTTCTTACCCGTAGTGAGTAAACACTCTCAGGTATGTGTGAGGGGATTCTGTCACCAGCCGAGGTCAACTCCTCATAGACATCGGACGGAATTTGAATATCGTAACGGTCTGCCTGAAAATCAAACTCCAAGGCTTCAGTGGATGTCCTGACGGAAAGGGATAAACTGGCATCAGCATTCATTTGTTATCCACACAGCTTTACAGTATACATTAAAAAAAATAAAGACAACACTGTTAAAATTGTTTTTTTTAATGTTAAACATACACCACAATTCATAATTTCACAACTTAAATTTTTGTTTTAAGGGGAAGCAAACCCGCTATATATATATCTATATATATATATATATATATATATTTTTTTTTTTTTTTTTTTTTTTTTTGCAGGTATACGTTATATGTGCCACCACTAATCAAAACATGGTATACTGGTAAATATTGCATTCGTGGAATAAGAAGTACAGAATAATTCATCAATCTCCACCATTGTCAGGGAGCCGCCATTTTAGGTAATATCTACACAAGGCTCAGACAGGTCTAGCGGTTACACTGTATCCCCGGGAGGGACTCGGGACAGGGGGGCTGGGGGGCTGAGGTGCAACGGAAGTATCAATGTGTTCTACAATTCACATTAGTTGTCCATTTTTATTTATGTTAAATTGAGCAATTAATGTACACCCCTTATGTAACCCAGTTACAACCGGCGAAGCAGTGTTTTGTCCACATCCAAATGCTTAATTTTGGTCATCTGGGACAGTCAGCCAATCATCAGTGTCTTTCTTGTGACGTGCGCACATGGGTTACACGTCCAATCGGGTGCGTATATACTATAATAAGAAAGTGGAGCGCTGTAGCAGCATAGCTAAGCGGTTTGCCTATGTATAGCTGACCCAATACTCAATTTTAAGCACAACAGCTCATTGATTTATACCGAGACAAGACCTTGACGATACGGAGGCACTTTTAAGACCGCAATATCGTGAATACTGTGACATCCCTACAAAATATTCAAACTGACTACCGCCCTCAACCCATTGGAAACAAAAAATCATATGAACTGTAAACCTGCGCAGGTTCCAGATTATGATGCGTGTGCCGGTCGTCGCGGTGGAGCAGGTGGACGTGATGGCACTGATCTCAGTGAGTAGGTCCGTCTCAGTTACGAAAGGAGAGTAGTGCAGGATGTCCTGCAGACTGGCTCTGTGCTCCTCTCTTACACATAGTACAATGCACATTAAGGACAAAATGCATATAGCATCATAGGCAACGCTAAGGAGCAACATGACTAATATACAGGTTATGTCAATAAATTAGAATATTGTGGGGGAAACCTAATGGGCTCCAGCACACTCACGACCCTAGTGTGGCTGAAGCGGTACAGAAAATGGATGGATGGATAGTTCAGCTCAAAAAGGTAAACTCAGATTCATGGCACAGTAAAATATTTAATTTTATTTTCTATAATGTTGATAATCACAACTTGCAGCTAACGAAAACCCCAAATTCACCACCTCAAGAAATTTGAATATTACATGACAAACAATCCAAATGACTTAATTTAAAAATTTGGCCTTCTGAATACTATTTTAGATGTTTTTTTTGAATCGGTGTAATATAAGAGTTTCATATAAACTTGTCAGATGGTGGGGGGCGGGGGCGTATGCTTGCGCAACAAAGGATATGGTTGCCGTCTGTGTGCTCAAAGCAGACAATTGGAACAATAATCTGTTGGGCGTTGATCTTTTCCAGGTATGTTTGAGAGAGCATCCCGACGCATGACGCATTCTTGGACCTGGAAAAGACGATGGCGTCTCTCCCAAGACGCATGGATCCGGATTTGAAACCGTTGCCGTACATCCCGATGGGTTCCACTCCCTTTACGGAAACCTTGTCGCTGTAGCCGAAGCTTAAAAATGGAGAGAGATGCGCACGTGAAAGAAATTGCAGTTTTACCCAGTAGACAACCAGTTACGACTTAATTTCTAATTGTTGATCAGTACAATAGCTCTAGCAAGACTTTGCCCTTAATAATGCTCAGATTTGATTGACACTGTCTGGGAGGCATGCATTCATGCTTTTCTTCAGCAGGGACAGGGAAGTTGGTAAGAGTTGATGGCAAGATGGCTGGCGCTAAATACAGGGCCATCCTGGAACCAGCAAGACAATGACCCTGAACATTAAGCCAGAGCTACAATTGAACGGTTTAAATCACAGGATATTGATGTGTTATAGAATGGACCCGTCAAAGTCCAGACTCAAACCCGATTGAGCATCTGTGGCAAGAATTAAAAATTGCTGTTCACAGACACTATCCATCCAATCTGGCTGAGTTTGAGCTTGAGAAGATTAACATGCTGAAACTTTTGCACAATGTATAAATTTGGTAGAGACGTACCCCAAATTACTTCCACATCATCTTTGGAACATCCTCGTTTTTAATAGAGTACACCTCTTGCATTGGATACCATTAGATTAGGCACCTAACGTTACGGCCAGCAGATGTAAATGCCTAGCAAATATCTGGATATTCAATAGGGAAAGTATGTCTCCTTCAAGCCATTGGGGCAAAATAAAGTGCACTGCTCGCCTGCAACCAGCAGAGGTGCTCTTTTAACTAAATAGTATTTTAAAGAAGAAATTGCGCTACAACCACTACTCAATACAACACTGGCACCGAAACAGGAGCTCAGAACATTCAAAGAGAGACTCTCCCACCTCCTTAGAAATAATGAAGAAAATAACAATGAATTGATTGTGATCCCCCCCCCCCTTAAAAATTCAAGGGAAGCAGGTCAAATGTCCATTCCTTGTCTACATGTTAAGTGTGTGTGTACCTGAGCATTTTATGCATGGCCTCATGGTCCAGACCATTACCATTATCCATGAAACTGAGGCAATCGTGTCCTTTGACAACAGTCTTATCAATCCAGAAAGCATTGGCCAGGACATCTGGATCGTAGGCATTGTCTGTCAAAATGAATGAGAGCAGTTGTTTGTTTTCTTGTTAACAGTAGTGCTGCGGGAATAAAAGAGAATGCCTGGATGTGTGTCAAACGGACACAAGTGTGTGGGGATATTGCAACACACGCGTTATGTAACAGTTGTATTGCGGTGCGAAAGATGTGTCGGAAGATGGCAGCGGTGCAAGAATACGCTGAGGTCTGTGGTTCAAGTCAGTGGGGAATGGCCAAATGGTGGAGGGCACCGCAGCATTGAGCAAGACCCATTACATGAAACATTCTGTTTGCATGAGCCTGGTTCACGTTTTGGCTGTTGTTACAGCTCACAACCATGACATGAGAGGAGCAAAATCCAAACCAAACCCATATTTATGTGTTTGATAAGCACTTAAAGCTTGACAGTGTTCCATTATGATTAGGTATGTTAAAACAACACCTTTGGAAAATTCAAAAGTGAGGCGAAATTAAGCAGGGTACTTGCATATGATAAAAGGGCCTAATTCGAGCATTTTTCCTCTCTTCCGCTATAAATCAGCAGAGGCCGATTATTGCCATCATCTATTTTACCTTCTACGACTACGCACGCGTCTTTGCATTTTGTGGCAGATGCCCTTGGAATCATGCTGCCTCTAACAGGTCAGTCTTGGTACTACGACAGTAAAGTACCTTTTGAGACTTGCCCTGTTCACCCCAAACTATAATTAATAATTATGATAATGATAGGTCCCTTGCAGCAGTCACTGCTCGGGCCCCAACCATGAAATAAGTGTCCAGACTCTAATGGTGTCTGAAGTCATGAGGTATTTATGGCATTCATCTCCTTCTTGGGGACACCATTGGTTCATTCTGACTCAGGCCTTGCTGGTGGATATTAGTGAAGCCTGCAGCAGTTGAATGTCGTAAAACATCCAGGTGTCATCAGGCTTGTACCAAATTAGGCGCTTGCTACTCACGTAAACAACTGAGATTATCTGGCATCCCCGCCTACTACTTTCATCTTTGCAGTTGCTTCTTGGCCTTCTAGAATATCACACCAGTCACCTAAATCAGCAGGCTCTTATTTACAATGCTAATATTCCACATTACAATAATATAATAATATCCATTGTATTAAGTAGGCTTTACACAATCAGGATTTTTGGGGCCGATCACCGATCAGCAAGTTTAAAAAAATCGATAACCGATCCGATCATAAGAATGTGCCTATTTACATGACTTGTTCATTTATTGTATATACTTGTGTACTGTATACTGTGTATCTTAAAGTATTCTCTAGTATAAAGTATTCTCATTTCAGACAAAAGTTAAAACATCAATGTCCTCTGGGGGCATTCAAGGATTGGCCACTGACATAAATTTAGGTCAAATCAACATTGCGACATGACAGAAATAATGGGGGCTAACTTACTGTATTTAAATTACTTTAAAAAATACTGTTAATGACATGCTTACTCTAACTTTCTCACTGTCCCGCCTATATGGACGGGTGTTGTCCAGAGTTTGCATCTGTTTGGCTTTTCCTTTGTTTGTTTTTCTTCCATGCTGCGTTGCTTGAACACGGCATGCTCCTATTTGTGTACATTCTTCAGGTGCCCAATCAAATTTGTTGTGATGAAACATTTAGATGACGTTCCCCACGACGTACTTCAGTTGTGCACAGACTGCAAATAATATAGGTGTCGTTTGTCTGAGACAACACAAAATAGTACTACACCGACGATGTGTTTTTTTTCACCGACAAGATTGAAAAAACTTTATTGGCCGTCAGATAGTTACAGTACTACGCCACAAGACGTGACAAAGCTAAAAATAAACTTGCTTTTGGATTCATATGCAACAGCGACGCGGAGTCATTGATCAGATCGGCGAATTATGACATGAAAACCGATCAGCATAAAATGCTAATTATCGGCCGATACCGATCAAGCCAATCAGATCGGTGTAAAGTCTAGTATTAAGTGAATGTTATGATGTTAGAAGTGAATATTGTTCAAGCTCCCACACTTTAAAAAAAATAAACTAACAGCAAGCAGAAAATGTATATGAAAACAGCAAACGAGAGTTTGCTGACAGGTTGGATAATGACAGGGTCGGTATTTGGCTAATGTCAGCATGTTATGAGCACATGGTGGACATTTACTTGGCTTGCTTACTTGTCATTCAGGTAGCAAGCTGACTGTGTACCGGCTAAGAAATATATTTTAAATTCCTGAAAGGTTTTGATATTTCACTATGACAGACTGGACATTGAGTCTAATAACATCCAACAACAGTGAGCCCTCGTTTATCACGGGGGTCACATTTCAGAACACCCCCATGACAAACGAAATGCACAAAGTATCCACCATATATTTATTGTTATTTAGATATATTAGGTCTGTCACTACTGAATATTTTTAGAATGTTTCTCTTGATTATTCCATGGATTAATCCGATACAAAAATATTGTGCATTCAAGTTTATTGCCAAATATTTTTTTTTCCATTTGCTACTTATTAACCGATTATTGTTGTTTATTTCCATTCCAAATCCATAACAGAAGAAACCCACAAAAGCTGTGAACGCACACTATGGAGATGACATAATCACCATTTAGTGAGTTATGTCTGAAAGACACACGCGAACTACCACCAGCTATACCATTGCTACTGTGAGGCGTCAATTTCACCAGAAATTCACCAAACCTCTGCCAAGGCTGCATCATTTTCTATGTGTCCACCTGACTTATTGGATTTGGAAGAATCATAGGAAGCTACTGTTCCAGTCCTATAAGCCGCGGTATTGACACAGAAACAGATCAAGATTATTATTTTTTTAAACCACCTGGAGGGTTTTGAGTCCACAATGTAACGGGTAACGGTTGTACTTCAGGACTTATTTATTTCCTGAAATTCCATTAGTCGAGGTGACTCACCTATGAGCTCAGCAATGGCACTAAAAGGCCAGGTGTGGCTGGTAGAATTGGTATGAAGGTACTTGGGAGAAAGCTGCAGGGAAAGCACAAACAATGACGACAAAGTTTTAGTGGACATACCATGCGGGACTTCTTGTAAACAATGTCACAGACGTGTTTGGGTTTTGTTTTCAATATGGCAAAACCCACAATAAGGGCGGCCCAATGTTATTACTCATGCAGAGTTACAAGAATCTCTTCGGTCACATCTGCATCAAAACAACGCGCTTTGGCATGAAGGTGCAAATACATGTGGAGGCACTAAGGTGGAATGGATAGATGCCAAGAAAAGTATGTTGCAAACTATGATAAGAGGGGAAAAAAGTGGAGGAATTGCACGACTCCTCTATCACGGGATATGAAGCAGTCCTTAGCTTATCGCTAATGCTAATTCAGACGTCGTGTTTGAACGTGCAGCGTTTTACACTCAGCTAACGCAAGTGGAATGTTGAAGAACGGCGATATGTAATGAATATCAGAGTCCAGCTGGGGGGGGAAACGTTAGCTTTTGGACTACTTACAGTACTCAGGGGGACGCCACGGTCCTGCTGTACAGCCATGGCGGTTCATCGAGTGCGGAAGTGACGTCACAGAAGTCTAGAATGCATTCCAAGCAAGAGCTTTTCAAAACACTACAGCATTGTTGTAACTGGTTGTTAATCAACATTAGTATGACTTATGCATGTTAAAAATTATGCGAAATAAATAGATACTAAACTGTAATTTTTCTGTTTTTACAATATTACAGCCAAGTTTTTTTTCTTAATTTTGAACTTTGTTAGGTCTTCCTACGTCACTTCCGGTCAGTTTCAATTCCACGAAATGCTGAATAAAAAAACAAAAAGGGCGGTAAAACAACACAATGTAACCACTTCATTTATTAGCATTTTTTATTTCAACTTTGACATGGTCCTTTCAACACTGAAATAATTTACGTAGACATTTCAACATAGACAGAGGTAAAAGATAGCAGGAATTTGTAAAAAGCTATCTTGGAACAATTAAATCACATTTCCCTTAATACCCAAAATGGCATGTAAACAACATAAAAACTAGGGGGGCTGTGATGTTCAATAACAATCAAGAATAGATTACTCAAGACAAAACAGAACATTCTCATGGTCAGACATCAGAACACAAAAGTTTAGTCAAGGAAACTGGTGTATCTCGTTATTTGCATTCAAGTACAAAGATATGAACTATTCTTAAGGTGTGCGCACTCCAACACCACAATTTGAGGTGTGTGTGGCAAAAACACACCTATGCAAATCTGCAAAACTTCCATCTTTCATGGTGGGTACTTTTCTTTAAACTGTCGAGGACAACATTCAACAGATGGTCATTTGTGACAAACTGACAGAATATACTATAATCCCAAAACGGCACCTTGCAAACATCTTACCGCACAGCCCCTCTGCTTTTTAAATACAGATTCAGTGTATTACAGTGTATTTATATGCAGATCTGTTAAAACATTTAAAATAAATTGCAACGCATGTTTCATATGTAGCAGTTAACGAAAATGGGCTGTGCCCATTTGCAGAGTTCTCTTCCATTCAATTCTCCATGTCGTCCAAGAACTCTTCCTCAACGATGCGCTCAAGTCGGTCCAACACTGCGTCCGTGCTGGCTGCGGGGTAGTCTACAACCTGAGCCGGGGGCGTTGGGTGACTGTGGGTGGGCGGCCCCTGGAAGGAACAGCACAGGGTAAAAAGGAAAGGCAACAAGTGGGTGATGGAGGACAAGGAACACTGGGTGAGTAGGGGGAATTCCAGTTGCTCCGTAGCAGATTCCTCACTCAGCCCGTTGAGAGCCTGCGAAATAAGTGCACAAAATTGCGTTAACTGCTTGGGTATCAACATACAGCTATTAATATCTGATTTTACCCCGTAACGTTGCTGTATTCCCTCCAGAATTCGGACAACGTGGGGCTTGCACTCCTGTTCGCCCTCAATCAGTGCACTCTCTGGACCGCTGTAGTGGTTCATGTCTACTTCTGGAACAAATGCCCAGCGATACCTGAACACAGAATGTGGTGTCTTTTATTATTTTCTTTTTATAAATGTTTTTTGTCTTTTATTTACATACGTGTTTGAACTCATAAAAGTACATTTGCCTGTATTAAGAATTACTGTAATCTCTTGCGCTTGATTAAAAGTGATATTTGATTTCATTATAATCACCCCTTGCCGTTCGGAGGCAACTCTAGCTCTTCTTGTACGGTGATTTTCCTAATGGAATCGTAAGGATGCCAGGAAATATTAAGAAAGTTCTTTAAAACAGGTGGAAATTCACCCATTTAAAACAACAACAAAAAAACTTCTAAATTTTAAGGCAAAGAAGTGTAATGTTATGCAATGCCCAAGTCAATCACCTGACCTGAATTCGATTGAGTATGCATTTCACTTACTGAAGAAAAAAACTAGGGAAAATGCCTCAAGAACAAGCACGAACTGAAGACTGTTGCAGTAAAGGCTTGGCAGAGCATCATCAGGGATTAAAACCAGTGTCTGGTGATGTCTATGCGTTCCAGATTTACTTTTGGTCCCTTAAAAAGTCAGAGGCATACTGTACATACAAACTAGGGGCGGAACAAATTATGAAAACCGTCCAAACCGCTCTTGGCGACTGTTTCAGTTCCATTCATGTGTCCCGTTTGGTTCATAACCACGCAAAACTATTTTTCTCCTTTACTAATAAGGCAAAGAGAATCGTGTCGCTGTCCCAATATTTATGGACCTGACTGTATCTCCATCGAGGAAAAGTTATTTCACAATCAATATCTTCTCGTTTTATCACCCAGCCCTAAAATACATATTTTGACAGACCGCCGTAGCCACTGTGTAGCAACACCCGGACTCTCCTCCTTACTCAGCCACTGTTGCCGGCCCCCGAGTTGCACGGTTTGTGGTGGAGTTTCTCATGTGGCGCATAATTGAGGATGAGCTCAACTGAACTGAAAAAAATTTATCAGTTTATGAAGTGATTCCATTCAGTACATACATTCATTCAAAAGATTTTTTTCTATTTGAACGTGTCTGCAACTCTACTCCCCCCTCCCCAAAAATATAAATACATAAATAAATGCTTGTTACGCAAATGGGCAGTAAATCTGGTGTTTTTTAAAATTTCAGTGTGCATGCGCAAATGGGCAGTAAATCTGGTGTTTTTTAAAATTTCAGTGTGCATGCGCACCTGTCCACCACCTGTGTGCACCCCTGAATTGAATCTCGAACTTTTAACCTCAGGGAGCCGGACCACTGACAAAAGCTAAGCCATTGCCCGAACAACCAATGTGGCACCACAGCTTCAAATGATGACATCCCTTTTGCCAAAGGAGACTGCTTACATCTGAAAGAGTGGTATCCTCTCTGGGGGGAAGGCCAAGGATGTGTCCAGAAACTTGCAAGCTGACAGGTACATGTCCAACTCCGGCTGGGAGAAAGTCACAGGAGCGTTTCTGTCGAGGGCTCCGCGGACGACTTTGGCCATCCTGGGAGCACACAAGGAGGGATAACAGTTATTTAAAATGACATGGTCAGGATTCAGAAATCAAAATAAAGAGCTCACTTTGAGACATCTTTATCTACCAGCAGAGCTTTCTCAAGACGTGCAAATATGCGAATCTGAAAAAACAAACAGTTATTACAATAAATATACTGCGTGGGCCATGTTTGAAAATCTTAAAAATCCTTACAAGCTCTGTGACCATGATGGGCCAAAGAGATGTCAGGTGCTGGGATGAAATCCGCAGCAGGAGGACACGGAACATCAGGAATATCTGAGCGGAAACAGCGGTGCTGGGATTCATTCGTAAAGCCTCTGTGAGACGCTCTGGTGGAACAATTTTGTTATCGTCACTACACAACATTTGGAAATGTAAAAGCAGTGTGGGGAACATTTTTAAGTCTGCTCACTTCCAAAGAATTTAAGTCTCTAATTGTTATGGTTGAATGCTGATTTTATTAAGAGAAGGAAAATGAGTCAGTGTAAAAAATAAATAAATAAGAAAAATCACAAAATTATAGTTGTAAACTGTTGTGCTTATGAAATAAGTATATGATCCCTGAGCAAAACACAAGCTAGTACAGTGGTGCCTCAATACAAAACAGTGATCTCATCTTTCCCCATTGAAATAAATGGAAATTCCATTATTCTGTTCCAGCCTCCCAAAAACAACAAAAAAATGTTTGTAATGTGTTTTTAATGACAAAACTAGAACTCTATAGCATTATACTTTACCAAAACGACATATTAAACAGGTTTTGTTACAATTTATCCTTCAATGCAAATTGTACTGCTCTTTGCACCTAGGCCACCTGGGGGCAGTAAAAGACAGGCATACGATAACACTTTACTGGAGACTCAGCTCCTCTCGTGACTTCTCAGTACGGCAGTAATATTAGTCGTACTTCGCAGAGAATTAAAAAAAAACGTGCCTGTGAATGTTGTTTTGGGGTTGTGTTTTTCAAACGATATAGTCTAATACCATAATCATTAAAAACTATGAAAATTGGAGACTCACTCTCTTTTGTAATTGAGCAAACTAATAAATACAGCAGAGGATTACATATTTTCACCCCTGTGCATAATATTGAGAAACGATGTCACACCTTGGATGAGGGGTAGATAGAGATGATACTGATCGAGTTCTCCACTGAACATTGCAAATGCCTGCCGCTTCCAGAGCATGGGTTTCTGGTCGACATTGGCAAACAGCTTCAGGGAGCCACTCTGCATGCCTAAAAAGTAAATATCAAACGTGACATTCATACAATTGTCCCTCCTCCGGCATCTACTATGTCATCAAGGCGCATGTACTCACTCATGAGGTCTTTAAACATGGTCTTCTCATGAGTCAGCAAGTGGTCAATTATGGCTTTCCAACTGGAGAGAACACAAAACACAAAGGTTCATTAGAAAATGATTGCGCATCATCTATGTAGAATAATATTAAACAAACAGTAAAGATGACTAATGAAAGGTTAATTAAAAAACCTGAATTTTTACCTTCCACTTTACATTCGCAACCTCTGTGTGTATAAAGCACCAAAATACTATATCAATAATATAATGATACTAACCTGGGTGCACAGGAGGCATCCATTGTGAAGAAAAGGGGATCCATGAAGAGCTCAAAGACCTCTTTCCTCCAGGCTCTCTTGGTGTAGGCATAACCACTCAGGCTGCTCAACAGCTGGGCTCCTGCATCAAAGCTGGGCATGTTGTACGCACTACAAAGAGGACAACTTTACTAGTTGACGAGACTAGTCTCATTAATCCTGAAGTGCTTTTACTGTATGGTGATGGTGGTAAAAAAACAATAGTTACCTGTGATTCTTCAAGTAGGGAAAAACGTAGTACATGAGACGAGAAATGAGAGGCACCGCTTTCTCCTTCTCGTCACTGCGGTACACCATGTCAAGAAGTGGTGCCAAGATCTACACAGTGAGATAAATGTGTTATTATGAATACTTACAAAAAAATATTTGCCAGTGGACCTCCGCTTCTCTAAGCCACTTATATACAGTATATACATACACACACACACACACACACAGTATGGTATGGTATAAAAGATACCTCAGCTAGGAGCACAAGGGCCTGCACGCTGTAAACGGAGGGAGCTGAGGATGAAACCATGGCGCTGGCTTGAGCAATCGACTCTGCTGAGAGGAAGAACAATTAGCTCCTTTTCACGCGCAAAAACAACTTATGAATTTAAGGCAGATCTATATTTTTTTTTTAAAAAGTGCAGAAAAAGGTCTTCACACTCTAATAAGTAAGAGCCAAATTTCTGATGAGTAGTGCAGCCATTAAGGTATAAACAGCACAAAAATCTCCAAGCCTTCGACAAAAAAAAAAAAAAAACTATAGTATTTGTTATCAACGCAATAACTGTTCATTTAAAGCTATTTTGAATTCAATTTGCTGATAGCCTAGCAGGCAGACAAATCAATAGTTACCACAGTGATCGCCGTCCATATCCGCGTCATCAGGCTCGTCCATTTCGGGGCGCACCTGCGGCTGAACTTTGACCTCAAGGCTGCGGCTCAGCCAACTGGTTTGCTCGAGAGACGAACCCGCGATTCCACCAACGGCCTCCAGGATACGCTGAGTTACCTCCTGCACCAATCGCCGCCATTATCAACAGCATCCATAGTTTTTCCTCGTTTGTCTATCAAGTGCTTAAACAAGAGTGGTCTTTATACCTGCAGATCTCGAGTATCCTTCTTATTGTCCAAATTGGGGAGTCTATTGATAACTTCATTGAGAATGCTGCAAGTGACATTTGCCATTGAAGCATATGACAAATTTAATCAAACTTAAATATATTGATTGCAAACTAAATATTAAATATCTGTGCACAAACTGACCCCAGCAATAAGAAGTGACCAGGGGGAGCCAGGTTCAGTTGGACAGACTCCCGTAGCAGACTGAGGAGAGGGGCGATGTTCTCCTGCAGGGCTTGTGCTGTAACGCTACATATTTTAAGAAGATGGGGTAAGCATTTACAAAAACACCTTACAGTGCAGGGGTAGGCAAACATTTGTATTCAAAGCCCACATTTGTTTTGTAAAAGTGGCAGATGGGACAAGTCATTCGAAGTTGAGGTCAAAAGAAAAAAAAGTTCAAATAATTTTAAAAAAATTTTATTAGATCATTTATAAATGATTTTATTGTAATTAACAAAATTAATTAATTTAATTAATTAAGACTTGGCGGCACGGTGGACGACTGGTTAGCCTCAGTTCTGAGGAGCGGGGTTCAATCCCCGGCCCCGCCTATGTGGAGTTTGCATGTTCTCCCCGTGCCTGCGTGGGTTTTCTCCGGGCACTCCGGTTTCCTCCCACATCCCAAAAACATGCATGAATTGAAGACTAAATTGCCCGTAGGTGTCAATGTGAGTGCGAATGATTGTTTGTTTGTATGTGCCCTGCGACTGGCTGGCAACCAGTTCAGGGTGTACCCCGCCTCCTGCCCGATGTTAGCTGGGATAGGCTCCAGCACGCCCGCGACCCTAGTGAGGAGAAGCGGCTCAGAAAATGGATGGATGGATGGATAATTAAGACTTCAGCTTGTGAGCATCTAAACGCAAAAGGTTTGCAATACTGACAAGGCTCGTTTCATTGCATGTTCTAGTGCCGCCACTGGTCGTCATGGTAACATACTCGGCTTTTGGATGAGAAAGAATCGCTGCCCCAAAAACATCGACTTCAACCAGAGCGAATTGTGGTCAGGTTTGAGGGTGAATCTGAAGATCCAGATGTGTCTTATGCTTCTTACCTTTTAATATAAGCATAAATGAACTGCAACATGGGGATGTCCACCAGGGTTGACTTCTAATTCAGAGACAGCAGAAAGTTTTTTACAAAAAGGTGGGCAATAACGCAAATCCTGAGTACTAGTTGTTTTTTGGTACCTGATCTGCTTTGAGCTGGTGTGGCTTTTTCACCACTTCCTTGACCAACTGTAGGATTGTGTCGGTGTGCAAGGTGTTCAAGGATTTCACCAGCTCTACAATGGTTAGATGAGACTCACTGACCACAGGTAAAACCTAAAGAAGAAACAGACGCTCTTAATCCAATTCTTACACGTGACTGTCTCTTGGAAAACATTGCTTTCTTACATTGTTTGTGTGACTCCTTTTACTCTTCCTGCTGCGCCATGCAGCTCCCAGCGAAGCCATCAGCGGAATCCCATATTGGCCAGTCAGAGGGAGCAGGAACTGTAATATCCGCTGCCGTAGAATCTAAGCGAGCACATGGCAATAATGAATGGATAATGAATGAAATTTGCTACTGCTTTTAACCTGTGCGACTGTGTTAAATATACAATTACATTTGGTCGATTAAGCACATTGGTATATAAGCTGCAGCCACTAAATTAAAAAAACAAATCTGAGACTGTTTACCACATAAAACACACTGGCTTATGAGCCACACATTAGAAATACAGTGCTGTCCCCCCTGGAGTGCACACCTTTGTTAGAGGGTGGCAATAGTGTGACACAGGTAGAATTGAATGGCAATTATAATGGTATGGTATGGTAATGCCATCTCCCACGAATAGCTGTATTTAGGTGTGAAGCAACAACATACCTTGGTGCTTTTAAACAAGACAGAAGAACTGTGCTTGCTGCTTGTTGCAGAGTCAGGCGGCCGCTTGTGGAACTCTTCCTTCCTAACCACGCCCCATAGCAACGCCATGCTACTGAGCATGTGCGGCAGCGCCTCCAGCACAGCGCTGCGTCCGTTACGGATGTCAACAGAGTCGCAGGCTACCAAGGTCTGACGAGACAGACAAAAATAAAAATAAAAAATGTGTGTTAATACGAGGTCCTGTAAACAGTACATTGTCTGTATACTGTATATACAGTATGTGTGAGACTCACCCGCTTGTTGTCCAGTAGACAGTAGTGTGCAATGGTGGTCAGGCCTTCTAGAAGGGTCAGAGGGTAGTCTGGTGCAATGTTCTCCCGCCTGCCAGTTACACTGAACAAAGCAGAAACACAAATCTATCAAATCAAATGAATACAGTGGAACCTCCGAAATCTAACAGCCCTGCAGTAGGAGTACAGTTTGTAATAATATGCCCAGAAAATTAAAGAAAACATACAGTTCAAACAATCATCATAATGTAGGCTGACTTTAGCAAAGTTCACGAGCCTTCAACTCTGCGACTTTATAAAATACACGGGGTAGATTTGGCCCACCACATCATTTTGTGTGACCCACCAAAGCAAATCCTGTGCGTCAACTCCATGTTTCTCCTGCTAAATTCTGTACCAAAATTGCACATTGGTCTTTAGTTTTAAAAACGTTTAGTGCAAGCATTTCGGTTAACAAGCCCATTTTGAAAATAAATTGAAAAATTGTTAAATGAAATTCAACTATTTTGCATGACTTCTGATTTCAAATAAATAAATTTGTTGTGTTGAGAACCTGCAAACTCCATATAGGAAGCGGGAGCCGACAGAAGCTCAGAACCCAGAAGCTCAGAACTGTGAGGCAGATGTGCCAATCACTAGCACACCATGGTGCCTGAGTTTGAGCCTAGAATTTGTCAATTCACTTTACATTATTTCTTTGTTTCTAAATTAGACCAACTTGGAAGTCAAACAGCATCATGGAACAGTTTGTGTTTGACTTTGGAGGTTCGACTCACTGTATATTTGACCTCATACAGAAAACAAGATCATTGGTAATAGGGAGAAATGTTAGAGATATACAGTAGATCCCTTTTTTGTAGCTTCTAATGATATTTATTTAGCACGTAGTTATACGGGGCAACACCGTGAACTAGAATGGCTGTATGGGTGAGGTCAGGTGTGTGAACCTGAGCGAACAATTGTGCCGGATTTACCTCTGATTTGTCCTTCCTCCATCATGCTCATAAAGCTTCACCAGTTCATCCAAGTTCCTGCAAATCTGATTCATGAGTGGAGCCACAATGAGGCCCAAAGAGCGGCCCAAGTATGGCAGAGAGGAGCATAGCAGTGCCACCCAGTGTGGGTGCATGGTGTAGCCGTATTGCGGCTGCAGAGCCCTGGCAGCGGCGGAAACAAACATGCCCTGGGCGGTGATGGGGTGGCTCTGGACATACTGGGCTGCCTTGATGGACTGCTGAAACAGAACGGCTGTTTGCCACCCCCGTGTGAGGGGGTTACTGCCAGTCGGAGATTCTGCGGGCTGACCGGAAGTCCCGCCGGATCCAGTCCCAGAGAGAGTCCCACTGGGCCACACGTGGTACTCCAAGACTATGAGGGCCTGGAGGAGTTGAAGCAATTCCATCTGTAAGGGATATTGCTCCTGTCCTTCTCCCTTCCCGATGTTCACGAGACTCTCTTCCGATAGTCCACCATCTTCATCCAGCAGCTCAAGACCCTTGGATGTTCGCTTGTCCGTATCCCTTTGGCTTATATACATAGAAGCTGAAAGTGTAAGTAAAGCATATTGCTGCACTTTACATCCAGCGAGGAGTTTGTGAATGTGATCAAGGCTGCCCTCATGTCTTTGTGCCATGCAAGTGAGCTGGTTCACCATACGCGTCAACACTTCCACACTCTTCACCTGAACATCTCTATTGCCCTGCAAGTCGAGAGGCCCAAGGTTCTGCCAGGACGAGTAATGAGAGCAGAGAAATCGCAGGCACAAGTTCATTAGCAGCTCGATGAGGAGAGAAGGGGGCACGGAGGGGAAGGACGAAGGGGAAAGCAAACCGCCGTAGAAGCTCATGCCATCCTGAGCTTGCTGGTGGCGCTGCAAGAGGTTTGAAACAAGGTTTAGGTGTGCGGCAGAACTAGTGTCCAGAGAAGTGGAGGAGAACGCCTCCACTAGAGGGCACTCAGCGCTGCTCCTCAGCAGGCTATCGAGCAGCGCCAAGCCTTGGAGCAGATGGCACCAACCGCCCGCTACGTGATAGAGAAGCACATGATGGAACAGTGAACCAATGGCCTCTTTTTTCTCACGTTCCTGTTTTAACAAACGAGATCTGGCCATGGCCTCCAACTCCAGATCCTCGTCATCCTCGCTTGACAGCGAATCGGACGCCTGCGTGCGCTGGGACTCCACCCTCCGCAGGCCATTGACCATTCCTCCCTCATCGGTGCCAGAGCCCGAATTCTCAGTGGACACTTGGGCACCGCTGGTATCGGCCGATTCCGTGTTCTCGCTTTTGACAGCCTCCTTTTCATCCTCCTCTCCTGTCCTCCTCCACTGTCTCCTCGCTCTCGCTCCTGGATGCCACCAAAGCGGCGCCTAGACTGGACAACTCGGAACCGCTGTCTAATTGTAGCCACAGAGATTCCCGGTCTATGACGTTCTGGGGATTCAAAGCGTTGGTCTCAGTAGCCATGGCATCCGTTGCTTTTGTAGACCACCGACTTCTGTTGTTTAGAACCTTGAGGTTGCCTTTAAAAGAGAAGAAAAAACATAGCAAACCCGTTTATTCAAGTGATTGAAGCGACCCCCAAATATTTTTGTATAATTGCCTATATTAACAGTTTCAACAATATATATAACACATGCAAATGTGCCACAACTATCATTTCACACTAATCTTACCATATTACCCTAAAAAATAAATGGCCTAATAGATGATCTGATTGTGAAAATATGTCCTGGAAGTATGGGTGTGCATGGGCCAAAGCCCTGTCAAGAGGAAGATAGTGCTAGGCGGCATTATTTTTCAATTACACAAAAATAGTGCTAAACAGTACGACTTCTATATTTGACAGAGGAGGAACACAGAAACATCGAATAGGTGAGTTTTTCAGCAAATCACAGGGAATACCCCCCCCCCCCAAAAGAAAATTTGGTGAATTTGTGAGTAGCAAAACACCAATTGGCGGAGGAATACTCAACTTACTTGACACCAATTACTACTTTCCTATTAGTCAGGGCTTTGACCCATCCTGTGGCATCAGAAAAGCACAAAACCACAAACAGGTGTGTTTGTCAGTGAATAGCTGAGTCGAGGTACCACATGAAAAACTAGAATAGGTGAATTGCAAACCATGAATACGCTCGGGTTCACTTCATAACATGAGAAAAAATGGCCTGCTAAAAAAAAAAAAAAAAAAAAACGAAACACAAACTAACCAGCAGTGACATTTTGTTTGATGGCTTGAATGGAGCAACGCTGAGTGGACGGGTGAAGCAGCAAGAGCAGGATGGGCTCCAGGATCCGGATCACGTCGTTGAGGGACAGAGCTCGCACCAACCAGCACTGTGCTGCTGCACTTATTGAGCTGTCCGTGCATCTTAGATTCTCCACCACAACACACAGTGACCTGAAGGAGAAAGAACCACATTTGTAATTAAAGACTAATTGAAAATAATACGGTTTACGGAGAAGGTCCATTGCTACGGCGGGAATGTAACCCGAATTTGCATGTAAGGTGCTTTCATCACTAGTCTACAGTAATACAGTACAAATATCAAACAGTATAATACCAATTAGGGGTGTAACAAATCAGCAGATAGGCTGCAGCTCACCCACAACTAAAATGAGGACAAGCGGTACAGAAAATAGATGGCTGAATCAAGGCTCTTTAACTCATTCACTGCCAGCCTTCCCAGTTAAGCATGGATATTTGACTTCTAAAGCCGTCAATGGAGCAGTTTTGCTAATCTATGACTTCATTTCAGATGCGACTTTCGAATTTTGAGGAGTAATATTTTTTACAGTTTAATCCCACAGCAAGGGAGAGAGGGGTAAATCAGGGGTTTTGTGGGGTCCAGGGCTGGGCAGAGACCACCTGCCAGACCTTTAGGCCAGGTCATAGTCAAAGTAAACCCCTTCTTTGCTTTAGGTCACTGTGATTAATCTATGGAAAAAGAACCAAATAAAAGCTTACATTTTCACAAATAATTGTTGTTTTTATTTCTTAACAACAATGTTTTGGCATAGAGAACAAGCAACTAATAAAAAATCTGAACTGCAATAAACACTAACAGTGTACCGTCGACTCCAGAATTAGGACATCTGGGTCTGGTTGACTGATAATTATACATGAAGAGGGACATACGTGTAAATCTTTTAGAGTCCAAAGTTACAACAGGTGCACCAGGTACCAACACTTGAGACAGGATGACTAATGCTTAGAAGTATAAAATTAAAATTCAACATCACAGAGATGTAAAATATTTTTGATTATACGTTGACAATACGACACTACAACTAGGTTATCCCTACCGACCCCGCCGCGTTGTTGTTGGCCACTTCTTGCCTGACTTTGGCCCAGCGACTGAGGTGGCCACTCTGCGAGCCGGCGGCGGGCTATCCGGCAAGCACAGAGTTTCTCCAGCCTGCTCCCGCTCGCCACGCATGGCTCATTTATGCCATGCCCGGCTCATGCTCAGCGGATAAACTTACAAATCTGTGATTCGCAGTTTTGCGTTTCTAATGTGTTTTTGTGAGGCACAAAATAGCTAATTTTGACTTGCAAATCCACTTATTTCAAGCCTTGTGAAGGATGTATTTGTTGTAATTGTGTCCAAATACGGTAACCTGTCAAAGGAGCGGCAATTCCTGTTCGACTGGATCTCACGGGTCAGGTGCCAGAGGATCGAGAAGCGGTGTAGGGCTTCAAGCCGAACAGCCTGGGCCACACAATTGCAAGAATCAGTGTTTATTTTTTGTATAATTTGCCTATGTCATCATAAGCATAAAGTAGCAGCTCAACAGGTATTTTCACCTTCTCCTTGTGCGACAGCGCCTGGCAGATAATGTCTTCGCAGATGGTTGCTGATGGAGCCAAACAGTGAAGGCGGTAAAAGAGCTCCACGCAGGCAATGTGTTGCTCTCGACGCTCCGTGTCCAGCTGGCTCCAAAGTATCAGGGTAACCCTCTGTATCACAACACACAATTAAAATATCTTCAGTACCGTACATTTTAAGATTGTTAGGGTAGCACAAACGTTTCCCTCAACCTGGTAAAAGTCAGTGCCCTCTTCTATGGCGCAAAGCAAAGTGGGATAAATGGGGGGCACGGTGATCATCTGCAGCTGCCCACTCAGGGGGTTAGAGTCGGACGTCTGGTAGCGCCTCTTCTTGTCCTGGATGACCAGCGCTAAGGACTGGGAGTGGTTGATGAGCTCCAGGAGAGAGGCCACTGCAGTATGTTGGATTTTGTAGTCCCTTGACATGCAGCACAATGTCATCAAACACCTCAGCCACATGGGCAAGCTCTCCCCGTCATCTCCTGTGAAGGATAAACACATCTGATCACAGTCGAACATGCCAGTGATGCACCATCCATCCATTTTCTATAGCGCTTGTCCTCCTTAGGATTGCGGGTGAGCTGAAAAGCAACCATTCACACTGCAGACTTCAACCTTGAATTCTTCTGAGAAACGGTTTATGTGCTTCGGTACGTGTTGTTGTTAGCAACAACCTTTAAATGACCTCGTTAATGTCATTGGTTGAGTCTCATAGTACACGTTTTTCATAATTGGGGAAAGGGAGACGTTTATTTGTCTTAAGTGGATGACACACCAGGTGACAAAATGGGCCACACCATCTACTTCAGGGATGGGAGGGAGGGAGAGAGAGAGAGAGAGAGAGAGAGAGAGAGAGAGAGAGAGAGAGAGAGATTTCAGGCCTCTTGGCAGAAAATCATATGAAACTCAGGAATGCGTGCACCAATACTGGAAAAAGTTGGTTTGGTAAAATACAGGACCTTGAATGCTGAAAATGCATATTTTCCTCCTACAGAATAAGTGTTGAAATCTTAATGTGATTCTGGCTAAAATGGGTTGATTTCAGCAAGACAAGAAATATTGTGTGTTAACTCATAATTGTTTTAACAATGTATTCTAAGGAAAGCATGTCACAGACGTTATTAAGACACCTGGGGGGTGAATTCAGTAACAATAAGCATGATATGTCTCCTTTAAAGCATATTTCACAAGTTTCAAGGCTTTCAACTTTGAAGGTTCCGCTGTACATCTGTGGGTGAAAGCTAAGTGGAGGAAGTAGAGGAAAGCAAGTGACTGACCTGCTTGGCCAAACATGTCTGTGTGGAGAGTCAAGGCCTCCTCTTCACTTAGGTAAACAGGGAAGGTGGTAGACTCCAGGAGCAGTTGGCAGGTGGCAGCGAAGGCCTGCCGACACACCTCGGAGATCTCAGCCCTGCCTCGTGGCCTGTAACCAGCAGCCCAGTCCATGCAACTGCTGGGCTCTTTTTTCTTCTCTGCTTGTTGGGCCTCAGATGCGGACTGATGCTTTAGCTTGTTAGGGGTGAAGAATTCTGTCAGTTTGTCTTTAATTTCCAATCCAACTTTGCTTCGTAATAAAGTCTTATGATCCGCATGGCCAGTCATAACGTCAGCCTTGGGCCTTTCTTCCTGTGCTTCAACATCCTCCACCTGTACCAGCAGGTGTCTAAAACATAGGAGAGAAAGGATTTGTTTCAATTAATTCAAATGAGATAAACAATACAGGTCTTACTTTTAGGATGAAATCCATCTATCTATTGCTGATAATCATCGCAAGCTTTTAAAAAGCAGCACGTCACCAAACACTTTTTGACACTCGAATGCCAGTCTGCATATTGTCCAATGAGTATTAAATTTTTGGGGGGGGAGTCCTGATAAAAGTGCAATAAGCTTTCAGAAAGTAAAGTTATTATGATCTGCATCTTTTTGCACAATTGTTTTTTGTCAATGTCTTTATGTCTCCAAAGTGCTCTGTAAATTGACTGTCTGTTGTACTAGAGCGGCTCCAACTACCGGAGACAAATTCCTTGTGTGTTTTGGACATACTTGGCAAATAAAGATGATTCTGATTCTGATAACGACAATGCTTGAGCACCACAAAACAAAAACTCCATATGCCATGCCGTGCTTGCATGAGTTTTTCCTCGGAGTACCCCAGCATCCTCCCGCAGTCCAAAAACATGCATGTTTGGTTCAAGAAGACTCTAAATTGTCCATATTTGTGAATGTGATTGTGACCGACTGGTCGGTTGTCTTAATGTGTGCCCCTCGACAAGTCCATATTGGACACCGCCTCTTGCCAAAAGTAAGCTGAGTTAAGTGAGAACAAGCTCTATAGAAAATGGACGGATGAAGTTTTTAAATTATCATGGCCTCATTTATTGTTTTTTTACATTAAAAAAAAATAAATATGTATTTTAATCAGTGTGTGGTCTGTTGTCAGAAAATGGGTAGTTTACCTTGTTGCTATGAAAGCCAGGATGTCCTGCAGGCATTGTGCTGTGGCGTCGACACTGCCGCCCCTTCTCCACACTCCAGGACTATTTTTGCACGTTCCATTGGCCCTGGAGCCCACAGCGGGTAGAAGATGCTGCTCTGACGGCGAGGCACTGACGCCCAGCCCGCTGTCCTCTGATCGGAGTGTCGGGTAGCCTCCATCTGCAGGCTCTGCCTCATTTGCAGCTCTGTTCAGCTCGTCATCTCCATGGTGACCATTACCTTCACCAACACCGTCACCTCTCTCGCCTCTCTTCTCTACATCCTAGAAAGAAGCAGAATTTACACCGCGAGACAGCCGAATAAATCACTACAAAAAATATGTTTTACCAATAGAAGAAATATTGTAGAAAGTACAATGCAGTGATTCCTACCCACTGTGCTGTGGCACAATGTCTTTTTATAGCACAGTGCAATGCGCCGTCGACCAGCCTATTCATTGCCAACCTATTGAGCTGGTGTGGCACGACAACAACACTGTGCCACATTGAAACCTTTTTTTTGGTTTGTTTTTGTCCCCATGATTTTATGAAACTTTTTAATTTAGGCACAGTCACAGCTCATCTTTCTATGCCAGCAACGTAGCGTGTCAAGCAGAAGAATTAACTATTCTTCCACTAGATTAGCAGAAGGTGTTGCCGCATGTTGCCATTCATATAACAGAATAAGTCATGGCTTCCTGCGAGTGTATCAACTTTGTTAATTAAACAAGCCAAGTCAATTTGTGAGTAAAGTGAGACGAAATCATCATTATTCCAGTATATATATTTATTGTGACATTTTTGTCTGGTGGCGTGCCTCGGCATGAATAAAGGTTGGGAAACATTGCCCTAATGATCAAACCTATACCTGAGTATTTGTTTCATCCTCCTCTTGCGCCTCGACCACCGTCTCCTCTGTGTGGGCTCCGGCTTCAAAATCCATGAATGCCACAGGCATCTGGATCTTACTCAGCACCTTGAAGCATGCCCGTAGGCCCTGTGTGACATCCTCCAAGCGAACAGAGTCCATGTGGCCGCGCAGGGTCCGCAACATTGTGCCAAGCATTTCGGGAAGGAAGTGGGACTGGATATCAGCATGGAGCTCCTGTGAAAGAACACAGGGATTAGGAAACTACTGTTTGCGTACAGTTCATGTTCCGATTAACAACTAGAGATTATTTACCAGAGGAAGAACATCAAGCAAAAAAATAATAAGATTGGACATTTCTGTGACAGAGGGAGCAGGACAGCTGTTGTCTTGCTGAGGCGTTGGTGGATCGTTGTTGTCACTATAAAATAAAAAAATAAAAAAGACAAAATTATAATCCCACCAACAGTACAACATGGAGTGAGACTTCACATTGCATATGGAATTGGCAATTTTGCACGTAAACATGATTGTGACTCTGCCTTGGGGTGCTAATTCAATGTGATGATGTGTGGTCATGAAACACTGTCTCACCTGAGAGACGTGCAGAAGCATTGAGTCATGTAATCCCACAGGTACTCAGTGTCCATGGAGCTCACAAGCATATTCATCGTCTTTATGATCTCTGCTCCGTTCTTGTTTTCTTTTATCATGCTGTTAAAATTCAACAAGGTCAAAAATCAATGCGCGGCAAAACCCATTGAGTCATACAGCACCTCATATTAAATTTACATCTGGGCTTTCCAGATCTAGGTATTATGTCATTAAGCCTTCATTTGTTGTCAGAATGACCAAAAATTAAATGAGACTAAAGCCATCTGTTTTTGCAGATATGTCAACATTTTGTAATTATGCCATCATATGTTGACCCAATGACCAAAAATATTTTTTCCTCTCGTTTAACACACACTTTAATGCAAAAACACGAGTAACCATGTACTTTTGTCATCCTCACTTTTGAACGGGCCTTCATGGGGAGCCCTAAAAGTTAAATTTCAGTCATTACAAGTTAAAATAAATAAATCAAAAATCAAAATGATACAAACCCCAAACCTCGTATTATAGCACTTTGTGGGCTTTCCATACATGTACAGTATTATATTTTTTTGTAACTATGCCCTCTTCTGTTGACACAATGACAAAAAAAAAACTTGTTTTTAATGCTTGTATATGAGAAAAATCAACTTTTTTTTAAACTCACATAATGGTAAAACACCAAACAGTCATAACTTTTCATAGGGCAACTCGCCCTGTTGGGAGCCCTAAAAGTCAATTTTAATTCATGAGAAGAGGAAGAAAGAAATAAAAAATAAATAAATAAATAAATAAATAAAAAAAGCAGAACAAACGCCATATGTTGTCTTAAAGCAGTTAATATGGGCTTTCCAGATCTATTAACATTTTGTCATTATGCCCTTATATGTTGACACAATGACAAAAATCTTCAACTGTTGCTTAACTTGCCTATGAATGCATTAAATAGTCACCATATGGATTTATTTTTCACCCTAAAACTTGGTTTTCACTCCTGACAAAGATAAAAATCAACGTGCAACAAACCCAATCAATTGAGTCATAACTCATATTAAAGCCCTCGATGTGGACAAGGTCCTTTGGTCACCATACATTTAACAGGTAACTTTGTATTGAGTTGATTTGGGAAAGCCATTGATGGTTATCTGTCTGCGCATCCCTAACCTGGCTAACTGGTTGCCGGAGAGCTTTGAACTGGTGATGGCATCTTCACCCAGCATCTCTCGACAGTAGCTGTAAAAGGCTCGGACCACCTCCAACAGTACACTGCTCAAGACCATTGGCCCTGGACACAGATGCCAGAGTAGTACTCATAAAACCAAGTGAAGAATTTTCATGTCCTCGTGTGCCGGACTTACCCAACTCCGGTTTATCCAGCAGGCTGATAATGATGCGAAAAGGCCTGAGGTAGCCAATCACATTCTCCGGTTTGCTCTCGACATCCTTCTGTTTGAGGATGTTAATCAGACCCTGAAGCCACAGACCCGCCAGATGGGAAAGAAGTAACATGTGAGAAACAAACATGAGATAAAACACTGTGCAAACACAGCACATGTGACCAACGTGTAGTATTCCATTGCTTCTTGTTTATTTTTCAAGTGTTCAAGTCTTTTTTTTTTTTCCCCCAATGGTGTAAATGTTGCTTAGTTTTTGTGGCCCTGGAAGATCATTGCAGTGATTGACATGACATGTATGCAATCAAGACATACTACCAAATAAATACCAAGTCCATGGTCATCCATAGTTTTCATTTTATTACCTAGTTAATTTTGTTACCTTGGCAATCTGTTTTTTCGTATTCATCTCATCCGTATTTCATCTTAATTTAAGCAATATGGTTATCACACCATCATTTGTGTACAGACATGACAGTAGTTACCACTTAAGTAGGTGTTTTTATGTAACAGTCACCAACTCCAAAGGAGAACACCCCAGAAGTGGTATAATTTAGAGTTATACCAAAATCTTTGGGGAAAAATAGGTCTCAAAAGGCAATCAAAATTATCAGTTCAATCCAGTGTCATGCAAGACATCAGCAGATCTCATCAGCAGACTGCTTTGCTTTTTTTGTGATACAAGCAGATAAAGTAATAAAAGTAAATACATTACATGCACAGAGTAGCCAAAAACAAAAATCTCTGTTACTTTGGAAGAGGGGTCAGCAACCTTTGGCACGCATGCCACGGGTGGCACTCCTCGGCATAAACACTGGCACGCTGCTTTAGGACCTGGGGTGATGGTGCCTGTACTGAGGGGGCGGCAACACGGAATGGCGTGCACACAGGCGTAGCAAGTGCAGGGAGGCTGACATGATGTAAAAGTACGCATGTTCTACTTGCCGTCACAGTTACATGAAAAAGCGCCTCGAGAGAGGGACTGGTTGAGTGATTCCTGAGTGCTATTTTGGCTGACGTGTACTGTGCCCAGAAAAACAACAATCAACCACGCCCGCTCGCCCCCTGTCAACATTTGGTTTTCAAGCTGTAAAACTTAAAAGTTCATAATGGCACAAAGCACACTCCTTGAGAAGAAAATGGTTGCCGACTCCCGCTTGAGAATGACGAGATGTAAAAGTCGTCCTCCAAAGAATTAAATAAGCATTTAGTGGGAAAAAAAAAAACTACTCTAGTCGTAACAGTTTAGCAACTTCTGATTTATATACTTTCTAAATAGCGCATAAATGTGAAAGACAAAAATATAAAATGGAATTAAAGAAATTCAAATATTTCCCAAGAGTACCACTTAAAACAATAGCTGTTCAAAATGTTATTTGAGTGAACGTAATGGGCTAAATGTCGCTCGTTACTACATACAAGACTGTAGTAATACCTATAAAATCCCACAAGGTGACAGCATTGCTCTGCACACGCACTTTCCTGTTACACATCTTAATTGGATGTCTGTCCAGTGCCTTCAAAGGATTAGTAGTTTTATTTTATTCTGGTTTTATTTAGTTTTACTACATGGTGGTGAACTTCTTTGTTACTGTTAGGAATGTACTTTAAAACTTTGCATGTACAGTTAATAATGTTATGGTTATTTTAAAAAGTGGTGGTGATAGCCTGGAACTAATTAATTCATGTTACCTTATTTTTTATTGAAAAAAAACTGTTGAGGAAAAGCAATTTGATCAACCAGCGAAATGGAACAGATTGTGTTCGTAGTAATTTTTTCTACATCTCACTAAATTACAATTTTGTGGAAAACAATTTATTTAAGTGCCGTATTTCAATTTAAAAAGTGAAAATCATATAGATTTACTGAGTGAAATGATAATTTATTTTTTTGTTTTGGTTAACTTTCATCATTATAGTTTACAGATTAAGAACAAAACAAATTCACCATCCCAAGAAATTACATTATCACACCAAAAAAGCAAGAAAAATTATTATTCCTTTAGAACCTCAGTAGGAATTGGCCTTCTGAAAATGTTCATTTATAAGCAGTCATTACTTGCATGCAATATTGACTTATGAAGGCATGAAGATGACAGCTTTTCCACAATACTCCAATGTATTTAGATGCACCTGTATATATTTGTATCTCAACACGTGTCAGGTACCTGCACAATAAGATCCTTGGAGTATGTGTTAAAGTAAAACAACATATGTTCCTCTGCTGAAGAAGACATGGTTGGATGCGGAGCAACCATTTCTCCTTTAATGTCTGTGCCTGGGGGAAAAAAGAAGCACATAAAAACAAACAGTACAGCAAAGTGAGAAAACCAGAAATTGAACTAACACTACCATGAAGGTAGTAAGAGAGTCATCACTTAATGCATCCTTATCACCAGTTACCTAGGAGCCATGCATAGAGACGCCTGTTGAGGGACATGTCTCTGCGGAGTACTGTAAGTGAAGCAGCGGAAACCACTGTGGTTATGTCATCAATGCTCATTACGATGCTGGCCTCCGCTGGGTCCTAAACAAACAACAGAAAAAGACAGGAGAAAATAAACACCTGCCAAGCACAATTATGCCGCCTTTCCATTGTACAGTACCGGCTCGGTTCATACAGATTTGCTTGTTTAATGTTGCGTTTGTAGTTTGGAATGGCGTACAACTGCACTCCATTCTATTGACCTAAATGTAGCAAAATAAGGTAACCAAGACATGAATGGTCCATAGATCCAAACATTAAAGGAGCTAAATCAGACTTAAGGCTCAGGCTGCACCCCAGTCATCATGGTACCGAAAGTCACCATTAGCTCAGCACTATATGGGGTCGTTAGCTTGCATGAAACAAGGCCAGCATGTAAAAACTGGCGAATTTTAGCAAGTGTGTAAAGTGTACTATCATTCTTGATCCTTGGTATTTTAAAGAAAATATGCCACACACATGTTAAAACAACTGAGTTTTCAATTGTGAAAAAATGCATGTCTCCTCTAAAACATGGTAATTAAAAAAATTATACTGTGGAAGTTATGGTTTAGAGTTTAATTACCAGGGATGTGGCCAAAGGGAAAAAGAAGAGCAGGATTTCCAGCATGTTTCTCTGCACCAGCACATTTGTGTCTTGCAGGGAAAGACACACAGACTTCATCTGCACAAAGACAGTCGAAGAGGAGTTCAGTAAAAAACAGCGAACTCCATTGGGGCTGAATGAATTAATATCCTAGAAGATGAATGTGCTCACCGCCACGCGATGGTCATAGCCGAGCATCTGTTTCTGCTGTTGCAGGGGCAAAGTGCGGTCAAAGTGTGCGACAATAAAGTTTGTGGCGGGCAGTCGCACTACGGGACTGACGAGTATACATCCCCACAGGGCTCCATAGAACACCTGCTGACCCACCAGCAGAGACAACTTAAGCAGCAAGGCATCGGTCCTGGACACAGAAAGACACACAGGTCAAAACAGACTGTTTTCCGTATGACAAGGAAGGAGGCTGGGGGAAGTCAATCACACTGAACACAAATTTTTACAAAATTACTATTTTTATAAGAACATTTATATTATCTGTAAAGAAAAACATTATTCCTTCTCCTCCTGTGGAAGTTGATCCAAGTTAATGAACGGAAAAAATAACGCTGGAATTTTCTAAAATATAATTTCGTATCAGTAGAAGTAATGTGAATATCTAATTTTAGTGGAAATAAAACAAATTCCATGAAGAAAAACCCCCCAGAAAAAAAGTTACGTTTCATGTCATTTGAGTTTCATTCGAGCGAGGCGGAAGAGAAAAGAACAAATAAATAAATACAAATAAAAATCAACTAACATCGGAAATTAGATTTTTTTAAATAAAAATTGGATATTTTATTTTACGGCCATATCGCCCAGCCCTACATAGGACCATTGCCTAGCATACCTGTCGTTGATATCCAGACCCTCCTCCAGGCCTGGCAGTAGTCCTGTTATGAAGGCCTGAAGACTGGGAAGTAAAGCCCTCTGCAGTGGTAAATAGTAACGCTCGTACAGTGTGAGCAAGACAGGCTTCACTGCCATGGCTGCATGGCCTAACAGCGGGAACAAGCCTGAGCTAAAAATGCAGAAACAAATGCGTCATAGCAAAATACACACAGCACTTCAGCTTAGCTCTCCCTTCATTTTTTTTTTTTACCTGTAAATGAACAAATCCTTGGCCAGCCATTTTGTCCCGATAATTTTGAAGATGACCTCGTAGGTCTCCAGAGCCTTGAGGTGCACCCCGCTGGGTAAGGCCGGGTGCAGGCACTGGGCCAGACGCTTGCCGATGATGAGCCTCTTGGGCAGGAGGGAGTAGCGAAGGTTACTCTGCAGGGCCTGACGGGGAGTAAAAGGAAATAAGCAAAAACTGTGCTCCGGCTGAAAACATTGGACCTCATTCACTAATAAATGCGTAGAAATGTTCTTACCCTGCGCACAAGTGAACCATATACACAAAATCACCATCAGATTCATGACAACTACGTACCTGCCAATTTGGTCATCATTGGCATGCCTATATAACACACACACACACACTACTACTACTGTAATGTTGGTCATGACGGTGATACTTAAATAACAGCAAATTATTATTTTGGGTGGTACTTGGTAGGACTACACAATATGGCGCAAAACCAATATCTCGATATTTTTAGGCTATATCGCGACACACGATAGACTATGTTCTGATTTATACTGTAAATCACTATATAAATGTTAAGGTTAACCCTTTGATTCATATGATGAGAGAACTATAATCAATCAAGCAGAGACTACAGCTGGATTTTGAACATAAAAATGAAATAGTAGTTTTAAAGAGGGGCTAAGCAGACATCCGTGTTTTGTTTCTAAAGACATTAACTATGTTTGAGGTGTTGAAAACATATGCAAAGACATAACAATATGGTGCTGAATTGTTGAGATATAGCTTAAGCATCTTTTTCATCGTTTGGGGTTTCTTGATTTTATGGGCCGGGCTAAAGCACAGCCCCGTGACATCACATTAGCTGGGGCGTAGACTTTCTAGCACGAGTTCTCTCCCCCACTATATGAGGACAAAGTGACTTTGTTTCTTTTGGCTATGCTGCTCAGTTGTGAGTTAGCTGTGCTTAGCTTCCATAACAAGGACCATTTACCTCTCCAGTGAGCAGTTAACAAGCTAATGTTCGCTACACCCCAAAAACGTGTCTTCGCTAAATGCCTCAATTTACAGAACAGCTCGGTGATGTTTTCTTAAACTCCCAGAAAATGAGGAAATAAAAAAAGGATTGACTTTTTAAAGTCACGCAGACCGCGAGCTGAACATCAACACCACCAGCCGACTCTGCAATGCGCATTTTACAACGGATAGTTTTGTAAACATTAACCGAGACGTGGGTAACTTGATACTAGTGAATGGGGCAGTGCCGACTGTCTCACTACTTGGGCTTCCTCCTATCGTCCCGCTGTCATCAGGTACCGTGTTCGGCTGTGACATTATGTCACCGACAACGAGGGTTAGTTGACTTGTGTGCTTATTTTTACGATTATAGTCCACGATAACCATTCAATTTTGAAGTTGCGCCTCCTAACGTGATTTTACACCGTATAAGCTATGACCCATTCAGTATGTTTGATTCCTTTTGACGCATCCATCTGACACGCCCAGAGCGTCTGAGAGCTGGCCTTTATGATTCGTTATTTATTTACATTAACATTACTCTTCTCTGTGGCGTGTCTAATTTACATGCCATTTGTTGGGCCTGCTTAGTGCCACTTTAAGGTGACACAGAAACACGCACAGGAGTTTTCTGGATGGGCGGGGGACTGTGCTGCTTACTGTGAAAGGTGCACTGGCAGAGTGAAAAGCAGAAAACATTACGTGAGGATTCATACTCAATAATCGCAATATAGCCATTTTATACATCTCACGTGCAACAACCCGCGACATATCAAGTATATTCGATATATCGAGTATATTCGATATATCCCCCACCCCTTGTCCTTGGTGCGTAAAGTTCTAAAGAACCGATGATTTAGTCTTCAATGAACCTAACGAGTGTTTTTGCAACGTGGGAGAGAGCCAGACTACCCAGAGAAAACTCAAGCACGGGGAGAACATGCAGACTCCACACAGGAATGCTGTAGCAGAGATTCACAGCCCAAACCTACAGAACTCTTAACCATTAACCATTAATCCACCGTGCTGCCCACAATATATACTGTCTACTATAATACCTATCCTTCTCAATCAGGTAGCCCAACACGAGTCCTGCTATTACCTTGTTAAGCTTGCCCAAGGAGGAGATTAGATCCGCCCATTCGCTCGACGATTCAAAGTTTCGCAGCGCCTTCTCGATCACCGCCGCATAGTTACGGTAGCGGTAGTCGTTCTGCAGTTCGACTTCCTCAGGATCCATGTCGCACGTCAGTCGGGCGGCAGCATGTTCTCACAACGTGTCTGCGAAAACAGAAAAGCCAAACAACATGTTCTTTTATGAGGCAATAGGCGTGGATGGAAATCAACTTCTCGTGTCATCTCTCTGAAAAGCTTTCATCCCTCTGGGGCTTGTTTCTGGTAAATCGAATTATGCAGCACATGTGAGTGAGTGAGAGTGTGTGTGTGTGTGTGTGTAAGATTAGAGAGGAAAGGGTTGGTGAGGGGGTGCATCGGGACTCTGTGGCTTAGCAGAGATGAGCTTTGCACGAGGAGGACATGCCGCTTCCCCTCATCCCCTCAGACATGGTGGAATTTTTGTTCACAGATGCCTGGAACATTCAATGCCGCTTGTTATGCCACACAAACAAATCACGCCAACATTCTTTTGGACGGTGCAGCGAGCCGTGGCCTGACTGCGGACCCGGACAGCACCTTACCCACCCCACCATACAATTCTAAAACCTCAGAAGATCTGTTGTGAAAATCCCTGAAACATTTAAACCACAAATGCTCATAATACAGGATGCTAAACATTAGTTTGATTGTTTGTTTCTCATAATTCCAGGATGGCCCGCAGACGATGAAAAGAACCCAGATAGGAAAACTGGCTAATCTAATGTAATATCAAACCCAATAGTGTTCTTTATTTAGTATTTTCTAAATAAATCTGAGTACAGTAAGTGGAAAATGTAATAAAAAGACACTAATGAGGGCGGCACCGGTGGACGACTGGTTAGCATACAGTTCACAGTTCTGAGGGTTCAAATCCGGCCTCGCCTGTGTGGAGTTTGCATGATCACCCCGTGCCTGCGTTGGTTTTCTCCGGGTACTCCGATTTCCTCCCAGATCCCAAAAACATGCACGGGAGGTTAATTGAAGACTCTAAATTTTCCATAGGTATGAATGCGAGTGTGAATGGTTGTTTGCGTCTATGTGCCCTGCGAGTGGCTGGCAACCAGTTCAGGGTGTACCCCGCCTCCTGCCTGCAGGTATCTGGGATAGGCTCCAGCATACCCGCTACCCTAGTTATTTTATTATTTATACGTATTTTAAAGCTTCAAACGCTTAAAGCTATAGAAGCAAAATATATGCAGGTGAGATGCAAGCATTATTTTTGTCCAATTGGGGGCACCGTCCTTATGTTCTCAACTATAGTGCAAAAAACGTCAAACGTGTGTGCGCCTTTAAAAGATGGAGCTGGTCTGCTGAGTGATGTAGAAGTCAACAAATGAGAATGTGGAGTTGGCAGGCCGCGAACTACAATGGCGTCAGTGGAAGCCATCAGCAGGTCGTCAAAGAATGTGCTTGTGTTTACTATATTTTGTTACCATTTGTTCAATAAAGTAATTGAAAGTGCACCAGCGGCTGTGTCTATTTTCCCTTGATCCTAACCACCTGTGGGGGGAAATTACAATTTGTTCTAACTAGCAGTGGTACATTATATTAAATTAGCCAACGATGTTTACTGTAGATGTGCAGTTGTGTAACTTAAGACAGTTGAACTTTGCAATAGGCACGTTACAGCTTTTTTCATCAAGTGTGAAATGATCCCAGACTTGGAACATTCTGTCTTTTACGCACTCTATCTTCCTGGCTCACACTTATTGCTATGAGAGTCTTTAGCGGAAAAACAGTCAATGCAAAATCCCACGGTATGCGAATAATACACATTATAAGTACAATAAAAAATAATCTGCAATGCAGTAAAGCCGCAATAAATTTACAGCAATATAGCAAAAGATGACTGCACTGCGATACAGCCGTGCCAACCACTAGGCTTCCGTGCTGCCCTCATTGCAAAACTTTTCAAATATTTTCTTGTTTCGGCATTCTTTCCGCCTGTGGTATTTTTTGCTCCATATTTTCTCCACAGTTCAAAGCACATCAAAGTAGAGAAATAATATTTAAAAGTGTCACTTAAATTCATCCAAACGAAGTTAAAATCATTAGTGTCACTCCCCCCTTACAAATACTTTTATGGTTTTGTTTACAATGGTGGAACTTTTTTTTTTAGGAGACCATGTCTGGAAATTTCATGCGAGCCGAAAAATACCATAATCGAGTTACATGAAAACTTCGATAGATAGAGAGTAACAAAACAGCACGAGCAAAGACAGAAACCAATGAAGTGAGGGTTTCATTGTTGGAGCGTGGATGATAGCATCAGGGGCAAAAAATATTAAATAGAAATAGAATAGAATAGCATAAAAAAAAATTGGGTGATGCTTGAGAATTAATGCAATGACTTACAAGAATGTCAATTGTCAAACTTGACATGAATAGCGAAATCCGAGAGTAATTGACACCCCCCCCCCCCCAAAAAAAACAAATTGTTCATAGGTTTGAATGATTGTTGCTTGTCAATATGTTGCCTGTCGACCAGTCCAGGTTGTTGTACCCTGCCTCTCACCCAAAGTCAGCTGAGATACACTCCAGCTATCCCACAACCCTAATGAGAATACGCACTACAGAAAATGGAGAGATATGGATATGGATGATACAATAAAGGACAGCGTGGTAGCCGAGTGGTTAGTACATTGACCTCTGAGGTTCAGGGTTGAAATGTCTGCTGCGGCTTTCCTGTGTGGAGTTTGCATGTTCTCCAGGTTTTCTCCAGTTACTCTACAATACAAAAAAAAAAATGCATCTTAGCTTCATTACAGACTCTAAATTGACCAAAGATGTGAATGTTTGTTTGTCTGTAAGTGACCTGCGATTAGCTGGCGACCACTCCAGGGTGTACCCACTGTCTCCCACCTCTCACCCAAAAGTCAGCTGGGATAGGCTCCAGCTCACTCGCAACCCTAAGGAGAAGAAGGACTATAGAAAATGAATTGATTTTATAATAAAGGGCAGGACACTGTACGAGTGGTTAGCACATCCACATCTGAGGTTCTGGGTCAAATCTCGGCCTCCAGTTTGCATGTTCTGCTTCCAGGTACACCCAAGGACCCAATTTTAGACCTGGTCAACAATGCTGCAGACTATCCAAAATCTTAAACTCGCTTCGTGTTTCTGCGTGGACACAACCGACGACCACTACTGCGGCGGACGGCCTCACCTGACTGACACTATATTCCCACCACACCTGACCACAGCATTCAATATGATGAGGCAGCATTTGGCCTGATGACAGCATCCCTAGTTGAAGAGTCTTATTATGTTACTGCAATGTGGATTAAAGGGGGGGGGGGGGGGGGGGGGACGCCACTCCCCTCAGAGAATAGCATATATTACAGTGGAACTAAGGTTTAGCTAGCATGGGGAAAACATTGCATTTGTGTGTGAATGCGAGGTGAGCTAAGCTAAACTAGCCGTGTATATCAGGTGCATCAAAACAATGACTCACCGAATTAAAGGCGAGATGAGCGCAAGCTCAGTCGTTTCGATGAAGCCGAGCAGGAAGGCGTAATTATAAAAAAAAATAAAAATAAAATTAAAAAAAAACGTTTCTTTAAACAGAGAGGTGGGAGATGTTACTTAGTTCTTTGAGTAGAGGAGTGCATCAAAACGAAGTGTTCCGATCACCACAGTCAGAACTGGGCGGTATCCTTCAACTGCTGCTGATAAACAGTGGACGAGCGGACTGTTCCATACCCGTATCACTACGGGGTGGAGTGAGGAGCTGTCTAACCGTAGATTAGCTTAAAACGCCATTAAAACGATCCCGAAACAAAAACACATCCAATATTACAGACGGACTCCAGCAATTTAGTAGGATATTAACGAGTTTTTCAGGGCGCAGTCTTAAAGCTAGGCTGAAAATGTTAAAATCACCCCCTCTAAAGGATATGGTACATTCCAGGATCTGTGAGTTTACAAACCTTTCACCTAACTGTTAGATATTTGTGAACGGTTCTTTTAACCCCAACTTGAGTTTAGTTTCTTGGCTTTCAAGTTTCATTTTTTGTCACCAGACCTAGAATATTTTCAAGACATCTTTTTCTCTTACTTTTGACACTTACAGAAATGACATTTATTTTTTAACCCGTTTAAGGTAATACTGTATATATTTCGAACATCAAATCTAAGACGCAAATGTACTTTTCTTACAGTGTGGCACACTAGAAGAAAAAAATATAACAGCAATAAAATAGAATGATGAGAATTAAATCGTTGTATTCGAATGACGTCATCATTTTACGGATTTGTTTATGATTATTTCCATGACATGTAGTGTTTGCTTGTCTCTTACCACAAATGTGCTGTTCAATAAATTTAAACGTTTGCGGATGTTGATATTCTATTGATATTTTTCTTTTTTTTCCCCCTGACGTTTCATACTATTATTCAATATGTTCTCTATTCATGACCAAAAAAACATTTGCAAAGGAAGCACCGTTTCATCTCTCCTTGACCTGATGACTTATTCCAACAAAGGTTAAGCAAAGGTGGCATAAAGCTCAGGAAATGTGACTTTCCAAAGAGGCCCATATAGACAAACAAGTATTCACGCTTGCATTCTCACATATGGACAATTTAGAGCCTTCAGTGAACCAACTTGCATGTTTTTGGAATGTGGGAGGGAACCTGAAGCTGAATTTATACATTAGTCATTTATACACTATAAATTATGTTTACTATTACATATAGTTTAATTATGCTAACTAGTTATGTTTGTCGAGATAACTTGCGGTGGTCAGTGGATTGGTTCGTCTCCCTCCATCACCGCCTTTTCCGCATTTGTGTCCAATCATCGATGAGCACTGGACCGGAAGTTTTGAACAAGCCTAAACGCGGGAAGTTGCTCATATTCTTTAACCGGACGACAGTCAAGGTAAAATACTGAACTCAAATTGCATAACCCAATTAGAACATCGTTTATGTGCATTACGGTTCGCGTATGAGAATTTTTCATGAAAGTATACGTTCATTCATGTCTTGACTAACTGTAACAGCATCAATTGTAAGCTACTTTTCTCGCCCGAGTGGCCGTCAGATTTTATTAGCCATTGAATTACTGACACTAAAATGGCTTCCTTCGCAGGTCGGTGTTAGATTGAAATAAGATGAAGGTTGTAACTTGTGAGATCGCCTGGCACAACAAGGAGCCAGTCTACAGTCTGGACTTCCAGCACAGCTCCGATGGACGCACACATCGTTTGGCCACAGCTGGCGTGGACACCACGGTCAGGGTGAGTCGACAAGGACAATTTTTCTTTATAATTTTGTACAAGGGCTGGGCGATATGTCATAAAAAAAAAAGATATCCCGTTTTCCTCAGAGAAATCCGAGAAAAGTAAATGACGATGACATTGTTCAAAACAAGTTTTTTTTTTTTTTCCCTCTCCTTCTGGGATTTGCTTTATTTCTCCTGATACAAAACATTTTTCCCAGCATTAACTTACAGATAATGTCAAAATAAGTGTTTTCTTTATCTTGGAAAATGTCCATATTGTCAAAGCATGTATGTAAACACGATCCCTATTAAATTCACATTTTAAGTGCTCAGTTCAGTTCGTACTGTTGAGACGACGACCTCTGGGAAATATTTATGGCTTGGAAGCACATACATTGGGTTAAAAGTTTCCAATAAGTCGACAAAGCCCTGCTTTTGCAACATGGCACTTTGTCTTTGGCAATGTCCAGTGCGGTAGACTCTGTGATTTCCTTCCACTGTGGACTCCTTTCTTGTCATACAAAAAACAACAACAACGTGAAAATCAGTCCGCTGATGTTTCTTAGCTGGAACAAAGACTCTCTGGTCACTTTTTTTCAAACAGTCATTAGAGGGGTCGGAAAAGTCTTGAAATATAACGATGAAATTGCTAAGTTGGCAACACTGTGCAACTGCTTCTCTCTGTTTTCAGCCTTGTTGCTAGTGGAAGCAGTGCACATCAGAAGAGACAAGCCTTACACTACAGAAGCCACAAAAAGGAATCGCCCTAACTTGAATTGTTAAAATCAGTTAAATCAGCTGTATAGAAAGAATCTGCTGTACATTTTTGTGAAAAGTCATGGCTTATTTCATGCCATGTTCATGCAGCTTTGGAGAGTCGACATGGGCCCAGATGGAAAAGCGGCGGTGGAGTTTCTGTCTAATCTGGCCAGACACACAAAGGCTGTCAATGTGGTCCGCTTTAGCCCCAGTGGAGAGCATCTCGCCTCAGGAGGAGATGGTATGTCCAACACGTCAATACTTATGCCAATTGATCCAACGCAAAAAAAACGCAAGAAGTGCATCATAAATTCAGCCTTTGCCATGATGATGATAATGCGTGCTTTAAATTTTAGTCGTGATCTGCCTCACAATTCTGAGGACCTGGGTTCAAATCTTGCCTCGCCTGTGTGGAGTTTGCATGTTCTCCCCATTCCTGCGTGGATTTTCTCCGGGTACTCCGGTTTCCTCCCACATTCTAAAAACATGCATGGTAGGTTAATTAAAGACTCTAAATTGCCCGTAGGTATGAATGTGAGTGTGAATGGTTATTTGTTTGTATGTGCCCTACAATTGGCTGGCGACCAGTTCAGGGTGTACACCGCCTCTCACCCAAAGATAGCTGGGATAGGCTCAAGCATGCCCGCTACCCGAGTTAGGATAAGTGGTACGGAAAATGGATGGATGGATAAGGTGGACTGTTCCATTCATGCAACAGTAACTCAAATGGCATAAACTATAACACATTCAATGATCCACTCCTTTAACTGCACCAACATTTTATGATTCAAAAAGGGCAAATATTTGTTGGAGAGGTGCTAACCCGCTTCCTGGCTACTGTCAAAGTGCCCTTGAACCAGTTTGACTATTTAAACACACAGATAAACATGTAACTGTTGTTATTTTATACACAATCACCTTTATTTCAGCTGCCTGAAAGAGCATTCGGGTAACAATTCATCATATAAAATTCACCACAAACAGGAGACCTACTCTTCATGAATAAATCAATTGCCAATAATCAGTCATTTTAATTATTTTACCTGTAATCCTCAGATACATTCAAAGCACTCTGCACAAATACCACCACTGTGCTTTCTCAGCATTAACAAAAGCATTAAAACAGTAAACAGAAACCCTTTGGTAGCTGGTCCCCACCTTCTAAAAGACAAAATTGGATATAATTGTTTAATCGTGATTTGTCAAAGTTTTCTATCTTGTTATTATTTGTTGACGAAAGTGTCACGTCAAGTTGTCATAGTTTTTGTCAGCGTACTTTTTTTTCGGGGGGGGGCGGGGGGGGGGGGCGTTGTCATCAGGGAAGATTCGCTTGTTGAGAAAAATTTAATGACCATGGCTCAAAACAGAAGTGCTATTTTATTAGCAAATGACCGCTATTCATTTGTTGTTTGGTTCAGATGCAGCCATTCTGCTGTGGAAGCTCAATGACAGCAAAGAGCCTGAACAGGCACCCGTGTTCCAGGAGGAAGAAGATGCTCAGCTGAACAAAGAGAGTTGGTCTGTCGTCAAGACATTGAGGTACAAAACAACAATAATGGCACTAGTTCCTACCGACGCGGAAAGTGCTGCTTTGTACACATTGTAAGCCCCCTACCTTGACATTTGTGTAGTCCCGTTCCCTTAAAATGTGGGAAAAACGGGAAAGAGCAAAGTGTTATATAAATGCAGCTTTTTGTGTGACGTCTTTTTAGGGGCCACATTGAGGATGTGTATGACATCTGCTGGACCCGCGATGGAAACTGCATGGTGTCTGGTTCTGTAGACAACACCGCTATCATGTGGGACATCAACAAAGGTTTGCTGAGAAAACATCAAAACATGTAAGCATATGTCACAAAATGTCATTTGCTACTTTCAACTTTCAGGACAGAAACTGTGCATCCTGAATGACCACAAGAGCTATGTGCAGGGTGTGACGTGGGATCCGCTGGGGCAATATGTTGCCACTCTCAGTTGTGACAGGTACCCATCGTTACCCACAAAGGCTTTAAAAGCTCAGTCCATTTAATTGACGGGCATGCATGTGGTTTAATATTCCTCCTTTTCAGGGTAATGCGCGTGTACAGCACTCATACGAAGAAGAAAGCCTTCTGTGTAAGCAAAATGAGCTCGGGCGCACCTGCAGATGGAGAGGTTAGTACACACAGAGCACATTTTAGTCACCTGTCAACTTGGTCACTGTTGGTCACTTAAATTTGTTATATAAATTGACTGAAATCTCCAAAATAATCTTTCACACTTTCTTGAAGATGGTGACATTATAACACTGCATTTCATAAAACTCCTTGAGTTTTGAATAAAGTGTTCTATTTGAATGAATGAATAGACTTGTTTATTTGTCATATACAAATTATTATTTCTAAATTGTATGGCTCTTTTTAAACTAATATTCAAGCCTATACTTATCCATAATCATTTCTCTAGACCCTTATTTTAAAGTGAAATGTTTCATCTGTATTTCAGTTCTTCAGGTCATGCATTCCATAACTTCACCCACTGGACAGAAATGCATTTACTTTTTTTTGTTTTTTTTGTTTCATAGCGTATTTACAGACAGGTGACACATAATCAAACATAAAACTTGTATGTTTTCCTTCGTCTGCTTCTAAAAACAGATTTTACATATTACCATCTTTTCTTACTGTGATAAAAGTAACTACAGACAGCACAGTGAACAAGTGGTTAGCACATTTGCCTTGCAATTCTGAGAGATCTGGGTTCAAAGGTCGGCTCCAACTACTACTTCGCCGTGCTGCCAAATGTAAAACGTCTTACAATGCTGAGAAAAAAAAGCCTATTGCGTGCTGTTCAAAGTATTGAAATGTTATAATTGCACTAAGTACTTGTCTGTAAAAAAAAAAAAAAAAAAACTTTTTGAACATAAATTTACATCAAACAAATGGAAAAACAGTAAGCATGACAGTAACTGAGCGTGCATTCTTGCGCAGCGTAGCAGCATGTTCTTACGCCGCGCTGTTCGTAACCTCGAAATGTGTTATGGTATATCGGGACCGTTGTAAAATGACAACCCTCCTGCAAAAGCACCCTCCAGATACAGCGCATATTCTTTGCCACTATTTGTGGAATTACGGTATTGGTAAGTACATTCACAATACAAATAAGTAATTAACTACAACTATAAGGTGCGAGAGAAGCTTGAAAATAGACCTCGGAGGTGCGAAAGTGCTTTGATTTCAATTTCGAGAAAAGCATATGAACATTGTGGTTTTTATATCTTTGCAGGTCAAGCAGCACCGCATCTTCCACGATGACAGTATGAGGTCCTTCTTCCGACGTCTTTCCTTCACAGCAGATGGCTCTTTTTTGCTTGCTCCAGGTACTTGTACAACGTGTTCTTTGTGAAATTGTCACATTGGTTATTTAAGGGCATTTGGGTGTTAACTGAAAACTTCTCACTGTCCTCCATTCTCAGCCGGGTGTGTTGAGGTAGGGGAAACCGTCACAAATACTACCTACATCTTTTCTAGGAAGAGCCTCAAAAGGTGACCGTTGACAATGCACTAGTTATTATTGTTAAGGGTATGTAATGGACTTGTTACTGAAAATTCATTGTTGTGTTTTAGGCCAGTTGCCCACTTGCCATGTCCAACTAAGGCCACGCTGGCTGTGCGGTGTTGTCCAGTCTACTATGAGCTGAGAACCAAGAAGGCAGAAGGCAAAACACATCCCTGAAGTAGCTTTAAACTTGTATTTGTATTCTCTGATTATGTTTTCTGAATATTTTTCCATTTCAATCACAGACGGTTCGACCGAGCCCCTTCCCAGTCTATTTAAGCTGCCGTACCGCATGGTATTTGCAGTGGCCTCCGAGGATTCCGTTTTCCTGTACGACACACAGCAGGCACTCCCGTTTGGCCTGGTGTCCAACATTCACTACCACACACTCAGCGACCTCACATGGTAATGGATCGATCTGCTACATTGTAATGACAAGACACATTTAGTTAGACTGGACTTAAAGTGTAACGAATGACATATTTCTTACACATTTTACCGTAAAATAATCCTCCTTCTCGACAGCGTAATGGACTAGTGGTGAGTACGTCTGCCTCAAAGTTGTGAGGTTCGGGTGGGGGCCGTCAATTAAACGTTAAAGATGTCCAGTTCATAAAAGATTTCTTCAAGCGAATGTCCAGGACCTCATAATGTATAGCATCATAATTCAGTTGTGCAATAAAATGGAAGGACTAATATAACATTTCGTAAATTAATTTGTCTGGAATAAAGTTTGCATTTTGAACTAGTGCTTAGCACATCTGCATCACAGTTGAGAGGGTCTGGTTTTGAATCTCGGCCCAGGCTTTCCTGTGTGGAGTTTGCATGTTCTCCCCGTGCTTGCCTGTGAATATTCTCATTCATCTCGGTCACCGTATGCTCAGAGCATTGAATCGATCGCAACTGGACTGTTCTGGTTGTCTTGGAAGACATTTCTCCTCTCATCGGAGCAGGCTTCAACAGTTTATGTACCAAGGCTAGATATGACAGCTGTAGTCTGAGTGTTGGTGTGGAAACAAAAGTATGTATCATCCAAGTTAGAGACACGTTCCAAACAAGAATGGTTTCACTCTTTTGGCATGCAAATTAACTCTCGTCACGTTGCATCGGAGAGGGGCCTCTGCCGTCATTTGAGTGGAATCACCCTCATTAATATTTTATTCAGTTGTAAAAATGGTCGTGGAGACACCTTAAAGGGTTGAATAATTGAATCTCTTCACAAGGAATGAAAAGACAGCGAGGTATTTAGGCATTGGCGGGGAATTGAACCCACGTTGTTTGCAGCAGCATTTCCCACTACACCCCCAGTGCACGTTAGATTCACTGACCATCCGTGAGTGTGAATGGTTGTCTATATGTGCCCGTTATTGGCTGGCGACCTGAGCTGGGATGGGCTCCACCTCACCCGCAGCCCAAATGAAGACAAAGTGCTATAGAAAATGTATATTTTTAAAACCAACCAGAATTGGCGGGGAAATTATATATATAACAAAAATATCTCCCAAAACAAAGTCACTTAAGACTTTTAACAAATCTCAAGGCTCGAAATAACTTTTCTTTTTTTTTCTTTGAGCAGTTTTTCTAACTGAAGACTTCATTTGAGGAGCGACGTTCTAATTTTGAAGAGCATTTTTTTTTACAGGTTAATACCAAAGGGACCTGAAGCAACAGAGGGGTAAATCGGGGGTTTTATGGGGTCCAGGGTGGGCAGAGACCACCTGCCAGACCTTTAGGGCTGGTCATAACCAGAACAAATCCCTCCTTTGCTTTAGGTCCCTGTGATTAATCCATGTAAAAATAAACAAATAAAAGCTTCAATTTTAACAAATATTTGTTGTTTTTATTTCTTAACAACAATGTTTTTGCCCAAGAGAAGAAGCAACAATTTAAAAATCTGAATTGCAATGAACACTAATAATGTACTGCCAACTGCAAAATTAGGACATTTTGGTCTTGTTGATCAATAATTTTAAATGAAGAGGGACATACGTGAAAATCTTTGACAGGCTACTGTCCAAAGATACCACTGGTGTCCCAGGTACCAATACTTGAAAAGTAAGACTGGTGATTAGAAGTATCAAATTACAGTTCAATATCACAGAGATTCTACATTGACTACGACACCAAAACCATGTCGGTTGTTTCATCTATGACATAAAAAGTGAATGTGTGTTCTACCTGTAATTCTATCAATTGCTTCCATTTTGTCTAGGTCTCGAGATGGTTCATTCCTGGCAGTGTCCTCCACAGATGGTTACTGCTCCTTTCTGTCCTTCTCTCCCGGGGAGCTGGGAACACCACTGAAGGAGCCTCCCACTCTGGAAGTCTTCACCCCTACCAGCGGTGCCGAGAAAAAGGGCAAAAAGACGCCAACAGCCCGGACCTCATCCCCCGTGTCCCAGACACCAAGCTCAGCTACTACGCCCACGTCCCACCTGACCTCAGGAAGAGACAACAGCATCTCCTCTGTCAGGACCCCGGATGAGCAGAAGACAAAGTCCAAGCCTCAGCCTCGAAAGATCACCCTCAACACGCTAGAGGCCTGGGGGAAACCCACAACTCCAAAAAGCACGCCACCCTCTACCCCTCAGACGCCGACGTCCGAAAGCACTAGCGCACCCTCAACTCCTCAACCCTGCGTCAACCCACTCACACCGAGCTCCTCGAAAAAGGTGTCCCGCCTCACCCCGCTAACTCCCACAACACCCAAAGTCCTCAACAGCACCAACTTGCCCACCACTCCGAAAGGTGCCATGTCTTCTAAAGGACCCACTCCAAGGTAAATACTGTATAAGAGGGAAACCATGAGTCTGCTTATTCTTATTCTCAATAAATTCTCCTCAGACCCGTTTACAGCAATGAAAAGATTAAGATCTGCTGCAATGCATCTCCAAATAGCATTCATTTTGATATCTAAATTATTTGTATTCTTCCTGCGCCTTCCCACATGAGGTAGTCCAGCACAATCTAATGAGATTCAATACAAGACATGCATCGTCATAAAAATATGGCTGACCTCTGCCATGGCCGAACTACGGTATTAACAGAAGTGAGGGGGAAAAAATGGCTCTGTAAGGATGGCAGTGAGATTTGTTTCTTTATTGTAACACCATAAACTTCAAAATGAATTTCTTTTATACAGATTCTTGCAAATTCAAGGACACTTCCATGTGAAACCCCTCTATAAAGTTTCCTGGAAATCACTTGTGCATTTTCCTGCCTTATCAAAAAAACTTAACAAACGGCTGTTACATTAGCATTTGCCAGAGGCTCTGTCGAGGTCCACATTATTTGGATTATTCCTTCGGCTTTGGAGGTTTTGGACATATATAGTACCACAATGCATCATACTAAGAGATGACATATATAGTACCACAATGCATCATACTACACCTCTGCAAACTACATCCTCAATAATGAACATATTGTAAAGTAAATGACCTCTCTGGCCTTTTCATTTAATTTATTAATATTATGATCTGTAGAAAGGTTAAATCTTTTACACTGATGTTGTATTAGATTTCTTTACTCATTAGACTGTGAAAAGGTGCACTTAATAAAGTATGAGGTGAGAATGTCTTGTGCTGTCTCAATGGAGAGACTTGACATCAATTGCTTTGTTTTTGTTGCTGTTGCAAGTTCCAAGCTCAAAACAAAAGCCTTGTCTGGTTTTAGGGTGTTCGTTAGACCCCCTGCTGACTATCAAATAATCACTCGGATAGGCTGCTCGCAGACAATGGAGAGTCTGTGCAAGCTTTTGTATTTAAATGTGTAACTTGAAACTGCTCTTTCACAGCTGACGGTGCCGAGTTTAGTTTCGTGTGAATGCCAATGACAATAAATGTGATTCTTCTTCTTCTTCTAGTTTTACGGCTAGACGATGAATAAGTCGGCAAGATCAATAGCATGAATGGACTTTCTGCAATTAATTTATTTCTCTTTGTTCCTAGGCGAGTTTCTTTGACTCCCGTTGGATCGCATACAGCCAGTTTGCTTTTCAGCTCTCCAGCATCCACTGAGAAAGCTAAACATGGTCAGTCTGGATTATGGCTGCTCCAACCTAGCAACCTTTTTTTTTTTTTTAATTTATTTAATAATTTTATTTTATTTATTTATATTTTTGTTAAATAGCCATCCAGCACAAGTACCAGTTTGAGAATGCTGTTCCATGGTTTACATATTTTGGTTTCTTAAACTATTATACAATGGGTGTACTGATTTGTTCTACAGTGGAGTGTTAGAGGTCAGGTAGGATCTGTAGAATGTGATGGAACACTGCTTGACCCCCAATTGGTTTAAAAAAAAAAAAAAAAAAAAAAAACACCATAGCATAAAGCATTGGTCAACTATACAGACGATGTTTTAAGTAAGTTTTTTTTTTTACTTTCTTCATGAAAGTTAACCACAAAACGAAAGCTAAAATAAAACTGTTCACTGTAGTGTGGCAAAATGTGCTGACTGACACGTACGAATACGGCCAACACGCTTGCCCGACATGCAGTACAGAATACACATAAAACCTCAGAAGAACTGTTATAAAACATTTCAGCTATAAAGGTTCTTTAGAGCTTATCTCTTAAGTGTGTATCACCATTCAGCCTAGCTGTGTGTCATCTCAACCATGTCAATTTTTCTCCAAATTCAGCTTTTTCTTACAACAATATTGGTACCGGGCGTCTTCGTTTTTTTGTTTTGTTTTTATATATATATTGAGCCATGGTTCCCATTTTATATTAGAAAAATATCCTGGCTCACCACCAAATAAAAATGTGACAAGAAGGTCTCCTTGTGAAATGTGGACCTTTCTAATTTAAAACAAAGCTGATATACTCGCAGGAAGCCGTGCCAAATTCTGTTTTATTAATATAATCTTAATAAACCCGAGAACCCCCTTTACACTATTGAGAACGGAAGCAATAAAAATGTGAATCAGCACCTTCATAAATTGGCCCGAATTTTGTCGTTCGCATTCATGCCTCGTTCACTCACAATGATAGAATGTTGCAAACTTTCGTAAGTGGCAATGTTATGTAATTCTGGTTCTTCCTTGGCCCATGTGGCATCGCTCCAAGAAGTCTCACTGTACTCAGGAAAGCGGTACAGGAGGTCTGTCCTCGGTTTATGAACGTCCTGACATGTGACTTTTTGTCGTTACGAACGGGACTCCAACGTATGCGTGCGGCACAAGAAGGCACACTCCGTTACTGTTGTACACCTTTTTATTTGTTTTGTATTTAGTGTCGAAGTGTTTATCATACAAATATTTACTGTAATTAAATTACAACTTTTCTACTGCATCAGTATTGGTTAGTGATAGACTAAAGGAAAAACAAATTTGGGTTGATGCGCTAGGAATGAAACAAGTTGATAAACCGAGGACCCGTGTAGGGGTCAAACTGGCTTGTTGAGCAGTCACGTGTATATAACTCTTTTCTCTTCATTTACCTTCCCCGTCCAGGACGCCCTTCTCCTCCCACCGACCCCCTCTGCCAGCCTCCGGAGTCCAAGCGGCCCAAGACCAACGACGATGCCTCTGCAGCAAGCAGCGGCACTCAGCTTTAGTGGGACCATGACATTAGCATGACTGTCGCAATGACGTCATGCTCAAAACATCTTGTGTGTAATAACGCAGTGCTTTTGGGATTAAGAGGGTAACACGTTCACCGACGATATACTCAAAATTTATCACAATCGCTTTGAGTAGGGAGTTTTGAATGATTATTAGCTGCTGTGTGATGTCTTAAATTAGCATGTAACATTTTGATCTTAAAATTCTTAACACTGTAAGAAAAAACTTATTATAGCAGAGTAATAAATAAGCACTTGAAGGATTAGTGCTGTGTGAATTTTGAATATATTTCCTGTGTCTTAATTTGTCTTTGGCGTGTCTGATTTGAACTCTCAAAATGAAATGTAAAAGTTTTTTTTTTTCCCTCCACCCTGTAATAAAAGAGGTCTCCTCATCTCATTAAGAACAAAACTGAAACGAATCAGATTTTCCTTGTGCTTCAATATTCCACTTTAACCATTCATCCATCAATTTTCTATAGCACTTGTCCTCAGAGTTGCAGATAACTGGAGCCTGACTTTTGGGGAGAGGCAGGCTACACCCTGGACTGTTCACCAGTCAATCCCAGGGCACATCGACAAACAACCATTCACACCTATGGACTATTGAGTGTCTTTAATTAACCTAAAATGCATGTTTTTGAAATGTGGGAGGAAGCTGAGTACCCGCATGGGGGCTGTCCAAAGGTCACACACAGGAAGGCCAGAACCGAGATTCAAACCTCAGACCTGTGAGGCTCATGTGCTTACCACTAGTCAGATGTTCTGCCATCCCCTTTATTCATTAAACTTTAAAAGTGTCGTTTTTTGTTTGTTTTGTTTTTTTATGTAAAAGGCCTTGTGATGTGAGTGTTGGTAACCGGAATTTACCACAGAGCTATTTAAAATTATTGTAAACTTTAAACTCATGTAAGAACAGACTTCTAACAAGTTTAAACACTGGTGTTTTTTTTAAACATGGACCTACAGTTATGCAAATTTTTTGTCTTAAATGTACAACAATAGAGTATAGAAAAGTGAGCATTTGTAACACTGCTAGTATGTTTTTTAAATTTGTATTTAATAAATCATGATTAAAAGTCCTGATATTAATGAAGTGCTTTGCGTGCACAAAGTGATTGCTCGAGGTCTCTTTGACAATCGTGTTAAATGAGTAAAATAGAAAAAGACAGATGCATTACGATAATAAAATAAGTGGAAATATTTAATCTCTGAGAATTCGTCAATTATAAACTAACATTTAAATATATACAATACTGCGAAAGCGCTATTATCTGTGTAACGTTTAACTTCGCTTTTTTAGGAAGCAACCAACTTGACAATTCTGGTCACCCTAACTTGATCCAAAAGAGGAACGGAAACTAAAGGATTGACGTGTCCGTGGACCAATCACATTCGAGCTCACTCGGTCACTTTAACGCTTATGTGCACTAAGTGAAGGCGGGGAGGAGTTGGTTTGCTTAGGCTGATTAGCAACGAACAGAAGGTTGTGAGTTTAAAATTTTGATTATTTCACCTCCGGAGTGGATTTTGCCGTCACCAAAACGGTATGAACTATTGTATGTGATGAACTGGTGCGCGTTGGCACGCTTTTTTTGCAACATTTTTTAGCGCTAATAGCGGAGGGCAACCTCGCTTTTTTTTTTTTTTACCTAAAATAAATTATTTTAGGTCGTTGGAGGTGGCGATGGTGAGCTGATAGCTGCGTCATCATGTTGCTTCCGACTCGAGTTGGCAGAAAGAAATCTCAAGTTAACGCCACCCGCAGTGATTCGGCTCCGAAGGCCACTCCCGACCACCTGAGGTAGATGCATCGCGGACCGCTGCCCGGGGGGAAAGCTTGCTAGCGGCCGGGGAGCGAGGCGGCTGGCTTGACATCACTTGGCGCGGTTCCCCTCCTGGGCTACATTTATTATCTCCACTCGAGCGAACGGTCACTACCCCCCCCCCCCCCCCCCCCCCAAAAAAAAAAACAAGCCTGTCGCCGTTTGAACGCAACGACAACAATGTGACCAAAACGTTTTTTAAACATGAACTATAGCCATATAAATACTTCATATGTAGGCAGGGAGGATTGATGCCCTCGATGACAAGTTGGCTACAAATTTAGGAGCATCTACTGAAATGGCGATTGGCACTTTCGCCATTAACCGTTTATAAGCCTTAAAGGAGATAAAAGAGATATAAATGAATTGTAACGAGTTCGCTGGATAGCCAACCGATGTGTTATCAGGGTGTCAAAGTGTGTTAAGTTGGACTTTTAAGGAGTTTTGACTGGGGTCCTCCTCAAAACAGGGGCAAAGTTCCGTCCTATCTATCAGGGTATACAAGACAAGTCACGATGGCCGTGAAGGCGACGACGTGCTCCCCAAAGCCGTGGTCGGGTGTCGCCGACGAAAGGACCTGGTCGCCGAACTTTGAGTGGATCGACGGGCTTCTCTACCGAAAGAAGCTGGAGAGGGGCTTCCTCAACTACCGAGAGGTTTTGGACGAGGATCGCAGACTGGAGGCAGTCGCCACATTTCACCGGCGACCCCCCGGCAAGCGTCACCTCTCCCTGGAGGAGACGTACAAATGCGTGGCCGACAACTACTGGTGGGAGGGTAAGGACGGTCATCTTTCCCCCTCGCACTTCTCTCATCAAAAACACCATTTCGTGGCCTGTCGACACGTGACTTGAACGTCAATAAATAGATTTTAAAAGAACAGTAAGTGTACAGGTATGTGCCAAAAATTTGAATATCGAGGGAAAGTCCATTTGTTTCAAAAAGTGAAACGGAAAGTGAAATATTTCAAACCTTTAATTTTGGTGATAATGGCAGAAAGACCCCCCCCCCCCCCGTCCCAAAAATCCAGTATTTCACAAAATTACAATATTTCGTATGACCAACACAAAAGGATCTTAAACACAGAATTGTTGGCCGTCTGAAAAGTGTATTAAACTAATATGCCCTCAGTACTTTGGGCCTCCTTTTGGAGTAATTACAGAATTAAGGCGGCGTGGCATGGAGTTGATCAGCCTTTGGCACAGTTCAGGTGTTATTGTTGAGTTGCTTTGAAATTGGCCTTCAGATCGTCTGCATCTTGGGGTTTCTGTTCCCTCATCTCTCTGTTGACAATACCGCATACAATTTCAATGGGATTAAAGTCAGGCCAGTTTGCTGGCCAATCAAGTACTGCGTTATTCCATAGCTATTAAACCAGGCATTGGTAGTTTTGGCTTTGTGGGCAGGTGCCAAATCCTGCTGGAAAATAAAATCATTGTCACCAAAAAAAGCTCGTCGGTAGCGGGAAGCATGAAGTGCTCTGAAATGTCCTGGTAGACAGCTGCGTTGACTGCGGACTTGATAAAAGACAATGGACCCACATCAGCAAATGACATGGCTCCCTAAACCATTACTGACTGTGGCAACTTCACATTGGACTTTAAACGGGTTGCCTTTTGTGTCCACTCCTTACGAAGCGCCCCCAGATTTCTGAATCGCCGTTGCTTGACAATCCTCTCAAGGCTGCGGTCATCGCTGTCACTTGTGCAGCTTTTCCAGCCACATTTTCCAATGCCTCTTAACATTCTGTTCATGTACTTTGATAAAGCGCTCTGTGAGCATCCAGCTTCTTTTGCAATTTCTTTTTAAGACCTTTTCTCCTTATGTCAATGATGGTTTTCTGCAAAACCGTCAAGTCAGCAGTCTTCCCCATGATTCTGAAGCGTACGAAGCCAGACAGACCTTTTAAAGGCTGAGGAAAACCTCTGCAGGTGTTTTGCGTTAATTAGCTGACAAGATTGGGACACGAGCCTGCAGTGTTGAACTTTGTCATGATATTCCAATTTTGTGAAATAATTTTTTTCTTTCTGCTATGATCCTCAAACTCGAAACAAATAAAGGCTTACATATTTCACTTTGTGTGTGGTGAACTAATATAACATACACGTTTCACTTTTTGAAACAAATTATTGAAATACATGCACTTTCCCTCGATATGCACAAATGTGTATTATCAAGTGCAGTCCAAACAGTTTGTCTCTGTAGCTAAATAAAGTGACCAGCTGGCATCTATCTTGTCAAGCTCTCATTTTCAAACTTGAAAAGCAGAAAGAAAAACATGCTAAAGGAGCCCTTTGTTGTACATTAGTCACCCACTATTCTTGGCTTGCTATTTCACTTCACAGGCTGGTTTCAAAGTCACTCTGTCGGTTTATTGTTGCGGCTGTAGTTTGCAAGGCTACACAGGCTCAAAAAGTGTTTTCTAATATTTTGTTAGCTTTTCTGTAAGAGGGGCAGGAGTTATGCCCCCTCTTCCCCCAATGTTAAGCCATTTTTAAATATTAGCACCATTGTTGTCTTTGCAGGGATGTACTTCCACATCAGAGACTTTGTCCTGGACTGTCCCGAATGTCAAAGCCAGCGACGCAAGAAGACAGAGGTGAGTACAGCTTGCAATCTTGAGAAGTAGTGCAGAATTTCTGTTGCTAATGTGTCATAAGTTCTCCTTTTTCTTCTGTCTCACACACACTGAGTTTACACTCGCTCGCTCTCATCCTCTATACACCTTGATGTCACGGACAGCGCCTTTCTCGCATGTCATTCCCACAACGTAGCCCATTTTTTTTTCCCCCTCTTACAATCCAATTGTCTCCCAGGAGCTGGGCGGCCAACGATGTGTCACGAAGACGGTGGCGTCGCACAGCTCTGACATGCTCAGCAAGCTGAGGAGTCAGCGGGAGGCGGGGATGTTTTGCGACATCACTGTGCGCACTAACGGGCAGTCCTACGCCGCGCACAGAGCCGTGCTGGCAGCCGTCAGCGACCACTTCCAGGAAATTTTTACAGAGATGGACTCCAGTATAAAGGCAGACATAGATCTCACTGGTAATGCATCTCAAGATTAAAATTAACCTTGCTGGTTGCATTCCTTAACCAAAGAGCATTGACGTCCGTATTATTGGGAAGCTTTTATTTTGAAGGTGGCTTTCGCCGCGAGTTGGCGACTTATTACCGTAATGCGTAGTATGAAGAAAATTGGGGGCGGCTGACTTGATTGCTACTTTACGAGTGGAGGCTGGCTTGACCGGCGCTAGATACCTACTGGGGGCGTGCCTTTAGCGTCCTTCTTCACGCGCACCCTTCCCCGTTTACATCTGCATGTTGTCCTCAGCTACGTCCGCTTTTCCTCTGTATAAGCAGTGTGTCGGCAGGAAATACTGCCAGTCAGTCAAGCGGAGCGCTCATCACACAACAACATTTATAGATTTTTGAACTCGGTGCACACATAAGGTGCGCCACATTATAAGGCGCCCCGTCCATTTTGGAGAAAATTTACGACTTTTAAGTGCGCCTTATGGTCGTGAAAATACGGTAATTGATGCCCCCCTCAATTTTTTTTTACAATTGCTTATATTAATAGTGTAAACCGTAAATGTACTACAACTGTGATCCAAAAACACTTGGATAACATTTTAAACTCACGAAAAAATTAAGCGGAAGTGCATGTCTACGTTGCCTTCGCGACTCTTAAAAATACCAGTTGTCAAGCAGTATCGAGACCATTGTTTGTTACCTTGAGATTTGTAATGGCCACCCAGCAGAGTAAAAACATAGACACGTGGCATAGACTCTCTGCTCACAATCTGGATTTAACTTGGCTCCTACCTAACATACAAAGCTCTTAGTCTCTTAGTCAAGATAATCACTTCAACATCGGTTCGATTACTACTTTTTTATTAGCCAGGGCTGTGGTGGCATCTTGTTGAATCTTAGGGTGGAAATATAGAAATAGGTGAGTTTTAAAAAGTACTATGTAAAACTCGTCAAAATAAAGGTTAAATTATAGAAACCAAGAAATGTCATATGCATTCTGCTGCAGCTCCCCTCTCCATTTAAGCCAATCACTAGCCAGTACATATTTACTTCATCACAAACTCATCACTTGTCGCATGCGTCCTTAAACATCTGCGCTTGTTATTTCTCATTAACTTGCTGCTATTATAGCTTCTATACTACTATATTACTACTGCATCTCAATTGCTTAATATCCATCCATTTTCTGTACCGCTTTTCCTCACTAAGGTCACGGGCGTGCTGAGCCTATCCCAGCTATCTTCGGGCGAGAGGCGGGGTACACCCTGAACTGGTCGCCAGCCAATCGCAGGGCACATAGGAACAAACAACCATTCGCACTCACATCCACACCTACGGGCAATTTAGAGTCTTCAATTAACCTACCACGCATGTTTTTGGGATATGGGAGGAAACCGGAGTACCCAGAGAAAACACACGCAGGCACGGGGAGAACATGCAAACTCCACACAGGCGAGTCCGGGATTTGAACCCCGGTCCTCAGAACTGTGAGGCAGATGTGCTAACCAGTCGTCCACCGCGCGGCCGTTGCTTAATATATATTTCAAAATAATTAGCTTTAACCTGGAATCAGAAATAATAAAAACAATTACTCAATTCTCAATAAATGCTTTTGCGTTTGAAATCTTCAACTAAGAATAGGTTCCACAGAAAAAAAATAAACTGGTAAATTTTTTAATTGTGACCCATGAATATGTGGGGGATTGCTGAAATTGCAAAACTGTCTTTATGATGAATCAATACAGGATTGTTCATGTTCCTCAGCATGATTAGCAAGATAAATCGACATGTTTTCACAAAGCTTACGATGTCATCAAAGTACTACATTCATATTTCACTTTGGAATCAGGGTAGTTCAGTTTGTTTCGTTTAGCAACCCCTCCAGCACACACCAATCGAACTCAGTTTTTTTTAATCTGTTCAAAATACTGCGTTCACAAACCTGGAAGAAAAAAGGCTTACATCTTACAAAACATACTTGCCAGAAAACACTGCAACTTCTTTAATGTTCTGTTAAGAGTTGGCAAGAGGTGAGGTCATAAAGGAGCAGCATTTGAAAGCAGATTCTCAATGACTTTGCTGGTATTGTCCTACTCCATTAGCTCCCTCTGTTCTCTCCATTAGCTCACTCTGTTCACTATGTAGACTAAAGCGTCTCAGTCTTATAGCTCACCGATCAACCACGGCTTCGCGTATCTAACTGAAGGTTCTGTCTCCTCCACTCAGGCTTCAGCGAGGACAGCCTCTTGTCTCTGCTGGACTTCTCCTACTCCTCCACCCTGTGTGTGCGCTGGGAGGACCTCCCTGAAGTTATCACCATGGCCCGGCACCTTGGCATGTGGCCTGCTGTGGAGGCCTGCTCTGCTCTCATGAAAGAGCACCACGACATTGTTCATCCTAGCCGGGACTTAAAATTGGGCTATGGTGGCATTTGCAGTCAGCGCCACCACCAGAAGACAGAAACCAAAAGGAAAAGGGAATTAGAAGAAAACTTTGGCAGTTTCCACCTAACACTGGATACATCTGACGAAGGGAGTCCGAGTTGCAGTTTGCGAAGGACACCAAATGTTAGCGTTTATAACAGACTCCCTGTGAGTCCCTCACACAGGATGAAGCTTATGGACTTCAAATCTCCTTCCTCCAAGAAGAGCGGAGCATCCAAAAATATCATTGGAACCCAACAGTCAAAGAATTACTCTCCCATATCTCCATCCAACACCCGTCTACTCCGGTCAAGTCCTGGTGCTGCTCAGCAGGTTCAGAGATTGATGCCCAAGCCAGAAAGTCCTCGACGAAACCGGAAGCCTTGCACCCCCAGATCCAGTCCGATTTGTAGCCCTGTCAGGGTGAAGCAGGAAGTGGAAGAGGTGAGAGTGGATGAGGAGGACTATGCAAGAGCCCAGGAGAAGTACAAACTGATGTTGGTTCTCGGCCTGCAGAGGACCGCCCTTCTCCCTCGACCGGAAGATTTAATTGGTTGGAGGCAGAAGAAACGACTCAGGAAGCTAAAAGCCAACAATTACTCTCTAACCAAGAGGCGGAAACCCCGCTCCGCTCCCCCAGTACTACCTTGCAGGCCTGTGACACTGTCTCTTCCCCTCTGTGACCCTGTAAATAGTCTCCTACTCAACAAGGCGGGGAAGACCAAGTCTGGTGCTTCAGCTGTCATTGAAGGAATATCAAAGAGACATAATCCCAACAAACAAGTCCCTCCTAGCGACAGGAGCATGAGAAGTAAAGGTGCCTTACCGGATATGTTCCAACCGACATCCCAGCCTGGCTTCAGTGGGAGAGAGCTCAGACGGTCTGTGAGAAATGGTGGTCGCGTCCATCCTCCTGTCCAGCAGCCGCTGCGTCGTATCTCCAACAAAATTCCAGTTAGGAACACAGTCAGGATCAAATCAGAACCAGCTGAATACTCCGTCTCAGGGCTCTCTCTCGCATCAATCAATCAACCTTCTCAGAGGAAACAGGCCAGGAGTAATGTCACTGTCGAGGCAGTCAAGACACTGCGATACAACAGCAGCCGTCCGGGGACAAAAGCCAAGCCCAAGCGGGGCAGCACAAGAGAGGAGGAGAAGCCACGGGGCAGACCCAGGAAAGTATTGAGGGAGGAGATGGACACTGAGGGACAAGTAAAGAGCGAACAACCCACTGGTGGGTTCCAATTCTCTGAGCACTCTCCTCCCCCAGCCATCTACAACCACCCTCTGTACAAAGTCATCAAAGAGGAACCTGCGGATCCTGTGCCAGTTGGCGGCCCTTTTTTGGATCCTCCCTCTCCGGACCTGGGTAAGCGCCAGAGCAAGCCCCCCATCAAACTGCTGGACTCTGGCTTTTTGTTCAGCTTCTGTCGGCCGTCCGGGGCACCCATCGTGGGGATAAAGAAAGAGGAAGAGAGCGTGGATATCTGTTTGACACGTTCTGTGTCCCAAGTCGGTGAGAAATTTGGAATGGTTCAATCCAACCACAGGGCACTGAGAGCCAGAGGACCACTGCCCACCTTGCCAGTGGTGAAGAGGGAGAGGGAAAAGAGGACTGTGAGCCAGAGGAGGGTCCAGAGACTCAGGGCCAACTCACGGGAAAACTCTAGTCTGGCCAGATCCAGAGGGGCAAAGGCCACACAAGTCATACCAAAGGTATGTAAAGAGCCATTGGTTCATAACGACAGTTTTATATTGTATTAGTATCTTGGACGGCACAGTGGCACTCAACCAAAGGTTCTGGCCCCGTTTGCATCTGAGCTTGGAACTTTTTGTGTGGACTTTCAATGTTCCGAATCTTGAATGGGTTTTCTCCGGGTACTCCGGCTTCCTCCCACGTTCCAAAAATATGCACATGATGAATGGAATACTCTGAATTCCCCATCTGTGTGAATATGAGTGTGAATGCTTGTCTGTCTTAATGTGCCCGGTGATTGACTGGTGACCAGTGCAGGGTGTATCCAGCCTCTCAATCAAAGTCTGCAAAGGATAGGCACCAGCTCACCCAATGACCCTAATGAGGACAAGCATGATAGAAAATGGATGGATTGGTAGCCTGAATCTTTGTGCACGTACAGTTTCTTACAATCTTTCATGCTTTCTGTCTGTGAAACCCACCAGCAAGAGCCTTCCGCCGTCCCAGTGAGCAGCAGGGGCTGCGTCGTGTTGGACTCCGTTCGCCGAGCAAGGCTAAAGCAGCTGCGGGGCCCACGCAGCCAGGCCCCGAAAGCCCCGAAGGCGGCGCACTCCTGCATGCAATGCTCCACCTCCTACCGGGACTGCGACGCTCTCATCATGCATCGCCTGCGGCACATTGAGGGCAAGCACTGGCCGTGTCTGGTAAGTCCAGACACACCTCATCCTCGACCAGGACCTCTCAATCTAGATCGTGGACCCTTGAAATTGAATGCTGTGACAAAACCTCTACCTCAGGCTAAACTCATCAGTTAAATATGGTTCCTAAGCAACCATGTGAATTGACAGAATTCCAAACGATCTGTTCATCCATGATGATGTCCATCGCGTCTTAAAATATGGCATGTTAACTGTTAAAAACTTCTAAAAAGCTAAAGTTGGACATTTGAAAGAATTATTCTCTTACATTTGCTGTTTTTTAATGAATTGCCTTTTAGGGGGCATCAACATAACCTGTGAACGGTCCATTGTTTTTCAAGCATGTGTATCCTAATGAAAATTAGCCTGTGACAATAGTTTCACAGACACAAAATTGGGTAGACATACAGTATCTGTGGTAACAGGACTCACTAAAACGTCTCCAGGACCTGCTGGTGGGTCAGCACCCTGTAAGTGGGTCGTGGGCCCATTTTGAGTGAGTTGGCAGACAGCTAGGAAAAGAAAAAAATCACACTTATTCATATTCTGATTTTTCAGGTACTGTGTAGAGGTATACCACGTTCCCATGTGGAACATATTAGATAAGCGACAGAAAGTGTAATTTCCTTGTGCTCTAACCACTAGTTAACAAATGCAGTGCATTTCAGCCTCTGGCTAACGGACATCATAGTTAGCGATATTTCTTTTGGTGGTGTGTCAAACTCACTTGAAATGGTGTTTAAAAATATGTTTTTAGAGGCCAACTTGAAGCAGTACACTTTCTTTATTCTTAACTACAGTATTATACAAGTTGGTCGCAACCACAGGAAAGTACAGGTCCCAGGGTGACAACATTTGAGAACCACTATACTAGACCATTCAACAAATCTCATGGCATGCCACCAAACAAAAATATCACAAAACGTGTATATATACCGAAGTAATGATGATCTTGTCTCGTTTTTCTCACAATTTTTATTCCCTTGTAAGAATGGCCAAAGATGGATAGGCAGGTTAACAGTACCCTCTGCCATTCAGTGAAAATAAAATTTAATCGTTCTCCTTGTCACCATATGCCACAAAGATAACATTAGTGTTATAAATCATTTTAGGACCAACTAACTGAAATTGGATAATTTTTCATGGCACACCTGATGATCTTTCAGGGCACACTCATGTGCAGCGGTAAAGTGGTTGGGAATCACTGTGCTAAACAGACGAGCGATGCTAAATTGTGAAACTTTTGTTCCCATGCCAGGATTGGCTATAAGAGAGTTGGTGTGAGAACCAGCTAATCAATACCTGCAGCTTGATATTTATTTTAATTAAATTTTTTAAAATTATGATTTCCAATCGAGAACATTTCAACAATCAGTTAATGCCAAGGGCCGATTTAAAATTGTATTATTTTTTTTTTACTATTTGCTTGCATCATGTTGTCTGATCTGCCCTCTACTCTGAAGCTTTGCAGTAAGACGTTCTTTCGACTGAGGAATGTACGGAACCACATCCGCACCCATGACCCCAAGTTGTACAAATGCAGGAGCTGCATTGCCGCTGGCTCCTGAGGGCCAGTTTGTCGGTCACAGTGTCTGCAGAACAAAGGTTTAGGTGAGTTACGCCTTTTAAAGATTGTCGAGATTCAAAAGTTGAATACAGTATGTTGTTTCCCAACACTTTGAAATGGCAATGTGCCAAATGGCTGCCATTTTTGTGGAATTTTCCAAAAAATACGGAATGAGCGCTTCAAATGCCTCTTAAATTCTTCGTAACAAATTCAGGAAAAATGACTAAAGTACATGACCTATTCTACTGGCCACATTGAAGAATAAGAATTCTTAAGAATAATGTTCCATTTGGGCTATTTTAAGTTGTTTTTAAATATATATAAATCATACATTTTAATATAATGGAAAATTTGATTTATTTTCGTGCAACTCAATAAGTGATAATTATAGCTAGATTTATTTTTGTATTTTTGTATAAATTACAGCTAGGTTTATTTTTGTACAATTTTGATTATTGCTTTTTTGTGATTAAAAAAAATAATTAACCAAGAAATTTGAATATTACTTAAAAATAAAAATCTACATTATTTAAAATTTTTACCAACGAAGTAGGAATTGGTCACAAATCAAGTCATAGTTGTATTTGGACTAAATTTAGCGTTTTCGTAACGGTATTTGAAGTATAAACATAAATCAAAATGGTATAGCTTTGACGTTATACTGTAGATTCAATGTGGTTATTGCAGTACTATTTTGATGTGGGATACCAGAGTTCTCCAAACCTTGGCAATTCAACCTCTGAAGTTTTATGTGAGTATTTTTCATGACAATTTTGGGTGAATTTCTGAATTTCTTGCTCCGTTGAAGGTTTTCGTTCGAGACCATGTCTGTGTTTGTCGTAAACTGAGGACTCCCTGTACATATACAGTATCATAAACATTTGGATTACGTTGTGGTCCTCTACAACCGAGTGGAATAACATCTTTTTTTTCTTCTTCTCCCACCTAGAGTCTGACATGAGCAAGCGACAAGGAAGTCACATGTGCAACCAGGAGCTTTTACATAAAGGAGCCATCACACTCAAGCACAAACGGGGTCTGTAAGGACAAGCGATTGCTCTTTTGATTCTAATATATTCATAGTGGAATTAAAAAAAAAAGAAGCTAACAAAACACGGGCACCGTGTGTCCGTTTTCCCCTAAAAACGTCAAAACTTGAACATTACACTCAGGGGGCGGGGGAACATGATGCTGTCGCGCAAATGTCGATCCCACGTCGTCATCATCGTTATGGTTGTGTATAAAAATGTAAAACATGATTGTTTTAACTGGTCTACGGCTGTGTAGTGTCATCAATCCTATATGTATAGTTGAATTTGGAGTGCACTTATATCTTTAGCCTATGTGGTAAACCTAAGAGCTGGTGGTGAATTTGAAGGTGCGGAGGGAATACTTGAAGCCCAGGGTGGGAATACTTGAAGTGTTTTTTTGGGGTTGTTGTCGAGGCGGTCCTTTTGGGTGTTTCAGTGTCCGTTTTGGTGTGCTTAACTCCGTAATAACTTCACTCGCCGCCACCCTTCTTTCTGATCTGCTTGTCTCACTTGTTCATAATCCGTACGTAGAGGGGATGGGGGAGGGTGCGCGACTGTTATGACAACACTGCATGTGCATCTGCAGTACGGACATGAGTTTTTGCAACGTGACTGCTTCATGATGGCAGTCTGATCAATCCCATCCTCTACCTTAATCCAAGCCCTTTTCCCCTCCTACTGAATAAATGCAATGTGTGCACATAAAGAGATGTTTATGGTTCACAAATTGATTTTCAAAAATTTTACTATCTGTTGAAAGACTGAATACATTTTTGACTTTTCTATTGTTATACTTGCTTTAATTACCTTTTTTTTTTTTTTTTTTTGCTTTTTGCTATTGTCTCGACTTCACGTGTTGAGCCAGCATGACAAATGATATGATATTTAACAGAAATACAAGAGTATTTATATAAAATGCTGGGATCTTATAACACGTTATTTTATTGGAAGTAAATGATTGTGATTTTAATTGAAATTGACATGATTTTAAATGCATTCCTGTGGTTGGGAACGGTTACGTGTTTGTTCTGGGGATGTTCTAATTTGATCAATAAATCTGAGTATAACATCAGTGAGTGTCTCAAACGTTCTGCCTTTTTAAAGTGAAAAATACTCTTGATGCTGTTGGGGTATTCAGTGAATAACATCCATCTGTGTTTTATAGCACTTGTCATTAGGGTTGCAGGTGAGTTGAATCCTAGCCGAGCTGACTTTGGGTGAGAGGCAGGGTGCATCCTGGACTGATCGCTGGCCAATAACAGGACAGACAAACGACCATTCACACTCACACCTATGGAATATTTAGTCTTCAACGAATCTAACGTGTGTTTTTGGAATGTGGAGGGAAACACAGACATGCAAAGCCCGCACAGGAAGGCCGGAACTGAGATTCAAACTCCAAATCTAAAAATAAAGTGAGGCATTTGTACCAACCACTAAAGCACCAACCATGCTGCTATAACAATAATTGATGTGTGAACTGCATTTTTACTGATTTTTTTTTTTTTTTTTTTTTAAACACGTGTGTGTGTGTGTGTGTGTGTGTGTGTCATTAGTTTAGCAGATTTTTGTCAAAATTTCGTTTTTAGGTACTTCAGTGTCACAGTGGTGATGTTTACAGTCTGTCCCCTGGGCCTTGACTTTGACACCTGTGGTTTAACAAATGGATATTTAGACACAAACGGTGGAGCAACACATGTAGACAGATAATACAGATATATAATCTTTGTCATCAGTGAAAAACGTCTATTACTGCATAATACTGACTCATAGTTGTTTAGTGAAACTCTTTTTTTGTCTTTGCGACTGTATTATGCTAACCACGGTACGGCATTATCAAATTCAGCCGGCACGGTGGACAACTGGTTAGCACACGGTTCAAATCCCGGCCCCGCCTGTGTGGAGTTTGCCTGTTCTCCCTGTGCCTGGTCGGGGTTTCTCCGGACACTCCGGTTTCCTCCCACATCCCACAAACATGCATGGTAGGTTGATTGAAGTCTCTGAATTGCCTGTAGGTGTGAATGTGAGTGCGAATGGTTGTTTGTCTCTCTGTGCCCGATGGGCTGGCGACCGGTTCAGGGTGTACCCCATCTCCCGCCCGAAGATAGCTGGGATAGGCTCCAGCAGCCAGCGACCCAAGTGCGGATAAGCGGTAAAAAGAAAATGGATGGATTATCAAATGCTATTTTCCATATCAAAAAACCCCAAGGAACAGATTATAGGCATTTATTCATTTCAATGGGGAAAGATGATTTAAGATACAAGTGTTTAGAGTCATGAGTGTGGTAATGCAACAAACTTGTATCTCAAGGCGTCACAATAGTTGTTAAAACACCACTTGGTGACAGCATGATTCTGCACACACCTTCCTGTTCCCTCTCTCGCTTGTGGATCTGTCAGGTTTCCTCAACGGGTGAGTAATTTTACTTGGGTTTTGGTTTCACTAGTTGACTTTTACTATTTTTAGCCTCGTATGACAGCTAAGAATGTTGAGAGTACATGAAGTGAACTTCCTTTAGAATGACACACACTGCACTTTTTTAAATGCTGCACATGACTCGAGGTGAGTAGTCTTACTTTTATTTCAGTTTTACTAATGTGCTTTTACTATTTTTTAGAGCTGTATGTCAGCCAAGAATGTTAAGTGGTACATGAAGTGAACTGATTCCTTTAGAATGCCATCCTCTGCACTTACCTACATGCAGCGCATCACTCTTCAAAAGGTGAGTAGTTTAAAAAAAAAATTTTTTTTTAGCGTGTTTTATGTCCTTTTGCATATGTATGATGGTTAACAGAGAAGCCAACTCGTTTCCTTCAACATGTCTCCCTCTGCACTTCCCTATATGCGTCTGTCATCAATAAATTAATAATTGTCCTTTATTTGTGTTATTAACTGATTAACTTGTTTTTTTTTCTGTAGTATGGTTAATGTTAAATTGCTACCTAAACTATACTCTTCGTAATGGTTTCATGATGGTGCTGGAAGGAAATAATTCACCTTATATTATTTCCTATTGGGAAATCTGTCAGCCAGCTCCACTATTTTTTACGTTGACACAAAGTAAATAAAGCAATGTCGGTGGAACCCCACTAGGTGACAGTATTGCTCTTCAAACACCTTCCTGATCCCTTACTTCGTTGCCTCGAGGGGTGAGGGAGGGTTTGACTGTTTCATTACAAAGTTTAACTTGAGTTTTAAAAATCTTTGTTATTATTATTATTATTTTGCCTGACCTGTGTGGTCGCACACTTCGCACATGCCAAATTCCGCCACTGCCGCCAACTCAACAGTTAATTTTTAAATTGTATTATTATTATTCATACTTAAAGTAGTAATATTAAAACCTGTTAGTGTTTTTTTTTTAAATTACTTATGTTCAATGTATTTATAAAATTACTATTTTTATAAATTATTTACAATTAGCTAAATGAATAAATACGAACAACTTTTAGGGAGCAACGGATAAATAATGCAATAAATATTACTGGTCTGTGGATAATGTTAAGGTAGTTAAAGGCTGAATAAAGAAGGCAGAGGTTCGTACAGTGGAACATCGACAAGTCGACTTACTTTGTGACTCAATTGAGTTGCAAATCAAAATTCGAGTGGTGAGCGCTAAATGGTGGCAGCAAACTTCACAAGCAGTAGCAGTTTGGCAGATGGTGAACAATTCTTGAGGAAAAAAAAAAGAAAAAAAAGAGGCCAAGTCCTTACTCCAAGATGTTTATTGCCACTCCTAGTTGAAGTGGAACAGAACAAAAAAGAAAAACATACAACATAAAAGCATGACAATTACCCTTTGTGAATTTAAACCAAACCACATTTCCATACAAAGGTCAGCTAGCTTAATGCTAACACACAATGCAAAACACCTTTGACAGGCTAACAAAACGAGCATCAATATCGCAGTAGTTAGAACCCTTCAAGCAACAGACATTTCAACACAGTGCAGCAACACGTAGACAGACGATACTACATTATGCAAAGGTATTTCCTCTTTATTATATGTAAAAAAATAAAAATTAAAAAAATAAGCCCAACTAATGTGACTGCAGCCGACTTATTTTTTTTATTTTGTGTGTGAACGTCTTTGTGGAATATAAATATACTTCCCCCTGGTGGCCAAGGTGCGTAACCAGAAGGAGTAACACAAATGTGCATTTCGTTCAAGCATGAAATCATGACGAAACTGATTCATTCTTTACATTATATTTAACTGTGTTATTACTGTGTATTTTCATAAAGTACAGTACTGTAGAGCGCTATTTTTAAGTTGAACAGGAAAATGTGGTTTTTATTTATTTATTTATTTTTTTAGGGTCTGGTATGGATTAGCGGCATTTCCATTCATTTTAATGGGGAAGATGATTTAAGATGCGAGTGTTTTGAGTTGTGAGCATGGTCACAGAATGAACTAAACCCTAGTTGAGGCACAACTGTACTGTATTTTTCAAGCCTAAGAGTGGGTGGTGCCCCACTATGTGTTTTCTGTATAAATCTGACACATGATATATTAACTTGTGCACCGTAGTATTCAGTATTTTAGACGGTTTTTGCATGAACGACTCAGCGCCGGCCAAAGGCACCATTAGCCCAAGTGTGAGTAGTGCCTTCACACTGCCGCATTATTCGGGGGGCCTCCGTCTACTTTTTCAAGACTCGGAAACCAGCAGGGTCTTGCTTACTCGGGTTACCCTCGCAGCACCGGCGCCTGCATATGTGGGCTTACAGAGGGTACGCCCAGGAACAGCTGACAATTTATGCTGCTGGGGCCCCTACATTCTCAGTGGGGAGGTGGAGGAGGAGGATGAAGAGAATGGGGGAGGAGTAGGAGGCGGTGGTGGTGGGGTGGTAAAAAAGCAAGGATGCGTAGCACACACTACGGGTCGCCGAGGCTGAGAGGGGAGGAGAGGCGGCTCGCCTTGTTTGTAGCTTGTCAGCAATTGCCTGAGACAAGCTTTTTGCCTCTGTGTGTGAAAGCTACTTGGCAGGAATGCTCGGAGCGTACTAAGTGCGGCCCGGCGAGGGGGCGTGGGGGGTTCCACAAGAGAAGCGTTGAGGAGGGTGTGTGTGGCACAAATGAGCCTTTAGCAGCGCTTTCATGTGTGCGTGTGTGTTGTGTGAGTGAATGGGGGCTGGAGAGAATGTGGATATGTCCTCTCTCTCTCTCGAGAAGCAACAAAAGATGGGGAATGAGACACCCCTCCACGCCTCCCCTTTCCACTCCTCTCTACTCCCCCTTTCCCTTCCCCAGCTCTCAAGAGACTGAGGAAGAAGGGAAAAAAAGGGAAAGAAGATGATGAAACCCGAAGTGGTCCTGCAGTGTGAATTGTTTGCATGCATCTGGATTGTATGCGTTTGTGTATCTGTGTTATCGTCATTATTATATGTATGGGTGTGTGTCTGTGTTTTGTTCCCAGCAGGGGTTGTTATTGTTGTGTGTGTGTGTGTGTGTGTGTGTCAACCAGTAGCCTGTTGCTTTTGAGCGATTCCCCCCCCCCCCCCCTCTACGTCAGGAGGAATGCAGCGAGCATATCGTGCAGGATTCCTCCTCCTCCACTCTGGCTTCGTTATTTCCAAATGCCGCCATGGACACAAGCATGGAAAAACATATTTTCCTATTTAGATTGCTGACACCCAAAATGAGAATCTCCTGCAACCTTAACACAGTCCAGCTGTAATCGTTTCCTCTGTCGTGTCGTCACAAAACGCAATACAGCGGAACTAATATTGTTACTGGCAGCACGAGCGCAGAGCACAAGTGGTTAGCACATCTGCCTCACAGTTCAGAGGTTTGGGGCATTCCAGCTAGCTCCCACTTTACAAAAATCTGCATGCTGAGTTCATTAAAGACTACATTGTCTATAGGTGTGAGTGTGAAAGGTTATTCGTCTGTATGTGCCCTGATTGGCTGGCAATGTGATTCCCCTCACTGTCAATCATAGGTCGAGCATCCCAGTCAGACTAAAAATGACAAAGATAAACACCCATGCTAGCGTGTTCTTATTCCATTGCTGTGCCTTAGCTCTGTATGATACAGTATTGCACCCCCTCATCTCCACTTTGCTGCAATGCTAAGTTCCCTTGCTGCGCTTAGTCCCCTCTTAAATAAAAGCCACAAACACAATTAAAAACACCTTGCTTACTCCATTGCTGTGCCTTGGCTCTGGATGTTGTAGCGATTATACTCCACAGTCTCCACCTTGCTGAAGCGGTCCGTTTTCTAGATCCCATCAATCTCCTCTCTGATCAAATGTGTCCCCTTACCAACAGCCACATTTCCGAAGTTGTGCCTTAGCTTTAGACAATGCAGGATTGCACGTCATTGTCTCCACTTTGCTGCAGTTCTCAGTTTCCTTGTTGCCCTCAATCGCCGCTTGAATTAAAGCCACACATGCCAATGGTTACCTTTGCTGCAACAGTCCTGAATGTCCTCTTGGATAAAATCTGTCTCCTTACCAACAGCCATGTACCCGTTGCTGTGACTTTGCTCGGGACAGTGCAGTATTACACACTACAGTCTTCACTTTGCTCCAGTGGCCTTCAGGCTTCTCTCAAGTGAAGTCCCAATTGACAGAAATAAACACACAGGCTAACTTCCGCTCACCCTGTCACTATACCTTAGCTCTGGATGCTGGAGTACTCATACTCTGAACTCGCCACTTACTGTGGGCGCCCTTAGTCTCCACTCGGGTAAACTGTGTTGTCTTACTAACAGTCACATGGCAAGAAGTAAACTCAGCAGACCCTTGTTCTCCTCGTTCCAACGGATGAATTCAATATGGTGTGGTTATTGGAGTACTATTTACAGAGCTGTGCAAAGGTATTGGCCCCCTTCTTAAAATGATTATATTTTTGCATTGTTTCAGAATTCTAAACATTAAAGTGGGAAAACTAATGTTTTTAAGTAATTTCATTTGTTAAAGAAAAAATCCTCAGCAGCAACAACTGAAGTCAAGCGTTTTCTATAACTGGCAATCAGTCATTCACATCTCTATGGTGATATTTTGGCCCACTTTTCCTTCGAGTCAGGTCTTTGACTAGGTCAGGACTATGACTAGGCCACTCCAAAACCTTCATTTTGTTTTTTTTAAGCCATTCAAAAGTTTACTTGCTGGTCTATTTTGGATCATTATCCCGCTGCAGAACCAAAGTATGCATCAGCTTGAAGTCACAAACTGATGGATGAACATTCTCCTCCAGGATTTTCTGTTAAAGAGCAGAATTCATGGTTCCAACAATCACAGCAAATTGTTCAGATCCTGAAGTAGTAAAGCAGCCCAAGACCATCAGACTACCACCACCTTGTTTGACTGTTGGTACAATGTTCTTTTTCTGATATACTGTACTACATTTACACCAGATGTAACGAGACACACACTCTCCGAAAAGCTCAACTTCCATCTCGTCAGTCCATATAATATTCTCCCAAAAGTTTTGGGAATCATTCAGATGTTTTTTTTTTGGAAAAGTGAGACAAGCCTTTATGTTCTTTTTGGTCAGCAGCGGTTTTCACCTTGGACCTTAACTCAGCCATGAAGGGAGCCCTGCAGTTCTTTAGAAGTTGTCCTCAGTTCCTTTGTGGCCTCCTGGATGAGCCATTGCTGTTCTCTTGGGGTAATCTTTGTAGGCCGGCCACTCCAGAGAAGGTTCACCACGTGACCATGTTTTCTCCCTGTGAGGATAATGGCTCTCCCTATGGTTCACTGGTATCCTAAAGCTTTAGAAATGGCCTTTGTAACCCTTTCCAGACTGATAGATGTCACTACTTTATTCCTCAACTGTTCTGGTATTTCTTTGGATCGTGTCATTTTGTTGCAGATTTGTTAAATCGTTTGTCTGACTTGATTTTGTTGGGACATGTTCTGTTTCAGTAATTTCCTGAATGAACAGGTCTGGAGGTAATCAGGCTTGAATCAGTGAAAAGTAACCAAAAATTGTGCTTAGCCACAATTAATTCATGGTTTAACAAGGGGGGAGGTTACTTTTTCACACAGGGCCAGGTAACTGAATATTTTTTTCTTTAATAAATGAACTCACCATTTAAAAAAAAACTGCATTTTAAGTTCACTTGGGTTATATTTGTCTGATACTTACGTTTGTTCCATGATCTTAAACATTAAAGTGGGGAAACTATGCAAAAATATAAGAATTTGTGAAGAGGGCCAATACCTTTTCATGGCACTGTAGATGTGGGAAAACTGAGTGTTTGCAAAAGTCTTAGACTTTAAAGGTGTGTTTTTCCTGAAAATTGAGGTTGAATTCCCAAATGGACACTTTTCACTGTTGTCTTGTCACACTTTTCTGTTCCTTGACCGAATCAGTGTTCGTGTGGCAGCATTAAATTCTCGCAGAGATCAGCAGTACGCTACAGAAGTGCTGCGGCTCTCCGAGTCTATATCATACATAAAGAGGCTGACAGGTTAGGCAATTTTAAATGAATTAGGCCGTGAATAATTTCCAGCGTGTCACAATGTATTGGGGGTGAGGGTGTACTTTGAGCCACTGGTATACAGCTTAAGAGAGGACGTTATTTTAAAAAAAAAAAAATTTTTTATTCGGACTTGAAAGTGCACACAATTACATTTGCGCACGCACACCTGAATGACGCTGACGTTGGAAAATGGTCTTGCCTAATGTGTGTGTGGGGGGCAGGGCGGGGGCGAGGAAGTAGGACGAGAGGAAGAACTGGGCGGGCATTCGGGGTGGAGAAGAAGATGGGGTTGTAAGAGAGGGAAAGTTAAAGGCAAAAGGAGGAGGAGGAGACGGATGAAGGCGCCGGTGAGGGGAGGCAGGGATGGAGGGAGGGAGGCGCGTGGAGGGAGGAGGCGGAGGGTTGATCTCTGGGGTTTGAAGCACATTAGTATTCATGGGGAAGAGGAGGCCACAGACAGCAGAGAAACTGAGGGACCAGACAGAACAGAATACTAAACACACACATACACAAGCAAACAGACCTCCAGTATTATGTGGAAGCTACACACAGTGTAATAACAGTGTAATAACATCTCATGGTTGCACACGGGCACGCAACCATTAGAAACCTTCCCCAGAGACACTTCCCCAGACGAGGCCTCCCCCTAGTGCACTTCCCCCTCCATCCCCTTGGATCAAATCTGACTCTGGAAGCATCTCTCCCTCCCTCTCGTCAATAACGAGGGCTGCAGATGATGTCTTAAGGTGACCTTAGCTTGTGTTTGTACCTGCAGATGTTAGGAGAAAGAAGGAGCAGGTGAGAAGAAGGGCTGGGAGAGAAAGAAGAGATGTCTGTTGTGTTGGAGGCCACTGGCAAAAAAAACAGGAAGAAGGAGAACATGGCAACACTCTGGCTGTTCTATTCATAGTCGCTCTCTTCAGACTTTTGTATGACCGTGTGTGTGTGTGTGTGTGTCTGAGTGTGGGGTGGGTTGTGTGTGTGTGTGTGTGTGTGTGTGTTGTTGGGTGGGCAGGTGGTGTACAGCTGACAGCTGATTTGCTGTGACACCAGACACACTGACTCCTGAGGCCTCGATCGCAGAGTCCCCTTCAAGCCTGGACTACACACGGACACATACATGCAAACGTACACGTGGTGAGGCAACACGTAGACAGACAGTATAACAGTACTCGCAGTCATACGGTATTTATCCTCTGCGTAGAATGATTAATATTAATGCCATACTGGTGCATGACTGCAACTTCCCTGACTCTGGATTATTTCTAGTCTTTCTGTTATGCAAGGTGGTGGTTATCATTAAGTGTTGAGAGGAGTAATTGCATTATCGTCTGACACGTGCTCACGCATGTACCATAGGATGCTGTGTATTTTTCAACTATTTAATTTCTTTTGTTTGTGTGAATAAGTGGCGAGAAGAACCATTGCAGTACATGTGCATGCAGTGCCCAGGACCGACGACCGAAGTTAGTTTTGGATTTACTTTTGACTCTGGATTATTTCTAGTCCTTTTTTAAAATTTCTATTTGCATGGTAGCCTTTTTCATGATTAACTGGCAAGATATGCATTAATTAGGACACATACTGTGCATTGCATACAACTGTGCACGTGTTTCAGTTTGTGAGCAGGCGTGCTGTGGATTTATTTATTTTTTTCCACTCGATTGATCATTTCTAGTCGTCGAGTGACAGCGAGTCACTATGTGGCACTTTTTTATATATATATTTTTTTTTTGCTGGCTGCCCTTCTTGACGCAACCCACCAATTTTTGATCCGTGCTTGGGAGCTGGGTATTGGGGCACTGAGAGGGAATCCAAACACGTCAGTCTACATGAAAGGGAGTAACATACACCACTCTGATATTATTGCCTCCATTGTTTCTAGTATTTATTTTTGTCTATTGTGCAAGGTGGCTGTAATCATGAATAATAGGTGACAGGAGTGATTGCATTAACCACAGGACCTACAACGTGCGCATTTGTGACCAGGTGTACCTTCAATTTATTTTTGACTATGTAGATTATTTATACAGTGGTGCCTTGAGATACATTTTTATGTTTTTTTTTGCTTTGACTTTTGCAGCAGTTTGGCAAATAGTGAACAATTCGTCAAAAAAAGAGGGGTCATGCTGTTTAATTCCACTCCCTGTTGAAGTTGACTGTTGAACCAAACATCAAACAAAAAGAATTACATGTATTTAAACCAATCAAACAACTTTGCCTGAAGAAGTCCCCACTAGTTTAATGCCAGCACATAATGGAAAACGCTATTGACGGGTTAACACTTATAACACTTATTTTTTAAGTCTTGGTTGTGGTGTTGTAACCCTTTAAGCAACGTAAAAGTAAAAAGCAAAAGTATCGAAGGTTGTGGTGTTGTAACCCTTTACGCAACGGCTATTTGAGCAAAAACAGTGGAGTAACATATGTAGACAGACAATATCACAGTAGTCACAAGCATATATTCTCGATTCTCTCCAAAAAATAACTATTGCATATATTATATATACTATATTACAGCAGCTTACAGTAGTCACAGTAGTTGTGAAACTATTCTTCTTTGTTTGTGTCCGCGTTACTGTATTATACTGCCCGCCAGTGGCCAAGGCGGGCACACCACAAGGAGCAGCGCAATGAATTGGAATAAAGCGTTAATTTATGATGCACAAAATGTTTAATTCTGTAGATTCCATTTAATTATGTTAGTCTATGTTTTTATAAAGTACATTTTCCTTACAAAAAAACAAAACATTTTTGGGTCACGGAACATTTTAAACTCATATCTCAAGGCACCAATGTAGTATTACATTGCTTGCGAGTGTGTAGTGGACTTTTCTTTTTTTTTTTTTTTAAACTTTATTATTTATAGTTGTTGTTTTTATGTATATTCTACAAGGTGGCAGTTATTGTGACTGACTGTTGTAAAAGTGAATGTGTTCAGGACCTTAACGATCTTTGATAGTAGCCAGACCGTTGGCATCTGAGATGAAAGGAGCTCGAGAAGCGTATGGAAAACAGGAACTTGGGCAAAAAACAAGAGTGACTAGAAAAAAGGAGTGAGAAAAAGAGTGAGATCCCAGCTTGTACACATGCGGTGGAGTGTCAGCGCACAGAGATGGAGGAGGCTGTTGCCATGGTGGCAGAGGCTGCATCCTTTTGTTAAGGATCTCACTCAGGGGGAATCAGGGCTAATGAGGGAGGACTTGACGCCCGCGAGTGTCTGCTTGTTTCCGCCGCTGCTATTGCAACTTTTTCTTTTTTTTTTCTCCAAAATGTCATGACATGTTTGCGGGGACAAAAGTGGGAAGATACAGAACGGGAAATACAGTGGAGGAAATGCGACAGATGTGAAACCAAGCAGAGTGTTAGGCAGGTCCATGTGGAGAAATGTCAATGTGGTTTGTGTCATTGTGCCCATACGCCATTGAGATTTAAATAAGAGTGGGTGCGTGCGTGCGCCGCGTGGGTGGTTCCTTCCTGCCGCTCTTCATCTCACTGCAAATTATCCAGGAATCAGAGAAGCAGGTTTTGCTTAATCTGCTCTCTTCTTTCCCCTCTTGTCCTCGGCAAGGAGCCTTGAGCGCCCCCATGGTTCCCCTTAGCTTGTAGTTTGCTTTCTGAATTAGGTTTGGAAACTTATTCATCCCTTGCCTTCATTTCTTCTTCTACAAGGGGCTGCGCTCCACCAATTACTAGGTAAATGCGTCATTTCCGGTCGTACGTCATTTTCGGTGCGCCAGTAAGCACTGAGCACACACTGCAAAATATATTTAATGATGCCATTACTGTATGTTTTTATAAAGTATAATATTGTAGAGTGCTATTTTTCTCTTTAAAAATACATTACAAAATTTTTTGGGGGGATGGGGGTGCTGGAACGGATTAATGGTATTTCCATTCATTTCAATGGGGAAGGTTGATTTGATTGGAGTCATGCGCATGGTCACAAAATGAATCAAACACGTATTTCAGGGCACCACTGTATACGAGGGGCCGTTACGGACATAATTAAGGGTTAGTTCTCACACTTATTATTCAAATGCTCTCATACACAGTTGAATTTTTTTCGCTCATAAATACTTGTCAGATGCTCTCATAAACACTCGTGAAATGTTGTCAAACGCATGACTGAATGTCCTGCTCTAATTAACACTACTCGAACGCTCCTATACGTGCTTGTCAAACACTCATACGCATGTGAATAGTGCACACGCACACGTCAATTGCTGTCATGCGTGCATGTCAAATACTGATGATATAACTTACAAGAAACAAACACCCAAATCTCTACAAACTAAAAAACATTCAAGAAATAATTAGTAATTTTTAATGAAGAAATTAGGCAGGAATTGTTTGAATCTACATAATGGATGATTACTGAGATGTACCTGTATTTAAAAAATATATATATATTTATTTTATTATTTGTTTTGTGTAGTGCATCTGAGTTTCACTTTTTGAATTGAACTACCACACTAAATGAAGCTTGACACTTCACACATGAGTGTGCTTAACATGTATATGTAATGAACATGCACGTGTGATTGACGCACACGTTCACACATGTCAAAGGCTCTCACATGGATGTGTCAATCGCGTTCACGTGCATGTTAAAGCGCTTTTAACATGCACGGGTGAGCACGGTTTACAAGCGCATCTAAGAGCATTTGAGTCGTGTTTATGAGCGCAAGACATTCAGTCGTGTGTTTGAGTGGTGTTTATGAGAGCATTTGACATGCAAGTGTTTATGAGCAAAAACATTTTAGTTTTGTGTGTGAGAGCCTTTCAGTAGTGTGTATGAGAGCATTTGAATAATAAATGCGAGAGCTAATCCTGAATTATGTCCCTAACGGCCCCTCATAACTGAATGCGCCCTGCGATTGACTGTCGACGAGTCTAGCATTTGACATTTAGTGTAGGCTGTTGTTTACATCCGAGTGATGGGCCCCATCCTCTTATTTTGTTCCCGCTTCCTTCTGCATTTATTCCTTCATTTTAGGGCCCAAGTTAGGGATTTTGAAATTCCAGCACTCTTGCCAGAGAAGTTAATCTTTTTATTATGTGCCTTCTTTCTCATTCTTCCTCACCCTTTCTTCCTCCTTATCTCCACCCTCCTCCCTCACCCTCACTCACAGCAGTGGCATGTCCTTGCAGTATTCTAATGATTCATAGTTCATGCGCTTCCTTTTTTTTTTTCCCCTTTTTTTTTTTTTTTCATTTCGGCCCATCGACGCCTCTTCGGGGCCGGGCCGGTCGACCGTCTTAATTGAGCGAGAGGTGAGACTGGCGTTGAGATGCAGTCTGACCGCACTGATTAAAAACATCAGTGCAAGCGCAGGAACACGCTTTGTAATGAAACCTTCTCTTGGATGGAGGAGGAGGAGGAGAATGGGAGGGGGGTCAAGGGAATGACGTGGGAACAATGATGCGATGGGAAGGAGGTCTCACTCCTTTTTCCTTACCCACTCCCCCAAGCCATCCTTCCGTCTGTCTGTCCATCCGTCTGAGCCTTCTCTTTGATCTCGCCCTCTGTCCCCCCCCACCACACACATTGCATATTAACATGCCCGAGCCCCTGCTTGGTATTCCGAGGCGGGCACCGGGATGCCAGTCTCAATATCCTCCGCTCTGAAAGAGATGCGAGAAGGGGGTGGCGGGAGGGGTGGAGGGAAAAAAACCTGTCTGTCTCAAGATGCTTATCCCGCTAAATGGGTCTGAAATAGCGGGAGAAGGGGGGCAGGAAGAGGTGGGAAGCGGGTAGAGAGACACGGCGCAGACAGGAGGAAGCAGTTTTTTTTTAAGCTGGGTCCATAATTAAACCCCACAACCACAATGAACCAATATTACAACCAGGGGAAAGAAGAAGAAGGGATGCACATATTAATAAACAGGAGAGAGCAGTGTTTGGGATTAGCGCCTCTCTCTGTCTCCTCCTCCCCCCCCCACCTCTCTCTCTCTCTCTCTCTCTCTATCTTTTGCCTTTTCTTTCTTATGCTCGCTCCCTCTCCTCTCCTTCCCTCTAAGCCCCGGGGGAAGGCACAGCTTTAGTTAAACTGCTCTATTAAACGGCGCCTGCTGAGAAAATCAAATTATAACTTGCTTTAATCAGTGTGTATCAGTGGCCCACACAGGAGCAGGCAGATCTGACAGCATAGAAGCTTACGCATGTGTTCGCGTGCGTGTTCATTTGTGTGTGTGTGTGTGTGTGTGAGGAGACCTAAGGGATACAGACCTGCTCCGTCTGCTTCCGTTCCCATGGCAACAAGCAGGGGGGTATATGGGCTGAGGAATATGTGCACGCATTGTTTCCTGTCTGCGAGCGTTCATACGCAGAAATGGCATCATGCAAGGTGGTCACCCTCCCTCCCCAACTCCCGTCGTCATCATCATCATCATCATCATCGTCCTCATCATCAGTCACCATCTCCCCGCCCCCCCGTCTAGCCGTAAATCCCGCTCTCATTAGGATGCTGTCTTAATTGTCCTCGCCTCTGATTAGTCTTTAACAGTCCACTTTAGTGGAATGGCGAGACACAGGTGGGTGGGCTCGCGCCAGAGGGAGGGGGTGGGGTGGGTGGTAATGACCGCTTAATAAACATTGTTTTAGTCCTAGCCGCGTGGCTAACAATCAGCCTCCACAGACGAGAGTGGCACAACATAACTGCAGGCGACGGTAAACAAGAGCGCGAGGGATTGGGCACGGTGATCCGTCCGCCATTGGCAGCCAATTATACCACAAACCTAATTTTTGTGTCATGTACTGTGACTGCCTGCATGGGTTTTCTACATGTACTCTGGCCTCCTCCCACATTCCAAAAACATTTGTAACATAGGAGAATTGACACAGTGTGTTTAAAACAAACACATAGCCTCCGCTACCTGAATGCTAACATACAATGGTAAACTCCAGAAGAACACGGACTAACAATTAGCATCTATGTGGCGTTACCTTTAAAGGGCCCCTTCCATCAGAATCCATTGATTTCTACTGTTTTATGCATAACATAGGTCAAAATGAGTCTGTGACATGGTTTAAGTTTGACATTTATGCAGTTTGTTGATTGAATGCAAATGGCAATAAACAGCACACGTCTAGCAAAATGGGTGTATTTGAAATTGCTGACGTTGTGATGTGGTTTTGTCAATGAATATTCAAGTGCCTGCCCACTTAGTTATTGGTACGCACCCACTCAACTGAATGGCAACAGGGCATTTCCAGATTTCCACACGCGAGCGTGGTAGGAGCATATCAATGTGGCGTAAATGAAGCCAATGCATGTTCAGTGTGTCTAAAAGACCTCGTGATCAAGCGAAGGATGCGACGTCGCTATGAATGTATTTTTTCACAAATCGATACAATTGGTCTCTCCCCACATGGTCTGTTATTTTTACCCATTAGTAACCAATTTATAGAGTTGAAAATAGCGTGATAAGAAATCCATTAACTCTCACGGACACGAACTGTCTGAGAATTGTCGTGAAACTCTGCCTCTTCCTCACTGCGTTGGAGCCCTGCGGCATTACACACATGGACAAAATTGATGGTACCCTTCTGTTGGTGAAGGGAAAAATCCACAGTGGTCACAGAAATAACTTGAATCTGACAAAAGTAATAACAAATACAAATTGAATGAAAATTAACCAATGAAAATCAGACATTGCTTATGAATTGTGGTTCAACATAATTCTTTTAAATAACAAACTCATAGTGGGCAAGAAGCTGGGGTACATTATTTTTTTTAATGTACCTTACCTATTTTTTTCCGTGCCATTTTGTAGGGTTTATTAAGCATTAGATTAAAAGAGATTAGATTTTTACCTGCTATTTACTCTATATACAATTTAATCTTATTAGTTAAACAAAAATTTAATTCAATGCAAAAATACCTAAATATTATTAAATGTTATATTGTTGAACACAAAATTAGGTTAAATAAAAAAAATCAACCAAATTTTATTTTAAAAAATCCATAATATTTAGCACAACACATAAATGCATACAATAATAATGTTGCATAAATCTATTTTATTTTGCTTGTGAAACCAACCAACCATTAAATAAAATTAAAATACAGTAAAGCGAAAATTATTTTTGATTAACTAAGAAAATGCAATTACGTTGAACTGGTTAATATTTTAAAAAGTTTAATTTTACAGAAGTCCAATATTTTGTAATATGGTCCACATTAAAATTTGATTTAATCTCAGGTTTATCACTGCAGTTTTTATGGGTATCATATTCCTTCTCCGGAATACCCAGATTGGTACACTACATTTAATAGATTAGGAAAAAAACCCACAATACAAAACAAACATAAGGCTATATTCTTCTGCTGCAAGTCAGGCATCTTATTAAGAGCACCGAAAGTGGGAGCATCTTGATGCACAAGGCGTCAATAAGAATGTGTGAGGAACCGCTTTGCCTGGTTACTCATGGCAACAGTGCACACCAAGATAATGTAGTGAATGACGATTGGTTCAATTGACACGCTGCTCACTGACCTCACCGCTGTACACAACTCAAGTCACTCAACCAGTGTTTCTACAACCACTACCAGGTCGACCAAACGTTTTTTTTGTTTTTTTTTTGTTTGTTTGTTTTTCTGACAGCACAACATCTCTGTTAACCCTTTTATGCACCACATGAGTCCAAAATGATTGGACTGCATTGATTTCCCCAGATTATTTCATGCTGTCTTCAGTTTTTATTGCAAGGATTATTTAAACATTTTTGGGGGGGATTGAATCCTCCAAGTGGTCTTTATGTATCGTGTTTTTGTTTTTGATTATTAAACAGAAATACTCGCGATGATGAAAGAAAGACCAATGAAAAATGGCTATATGCTTTTTATGCTCACTAGATAAATTTAATTATATTTATATGAGGTCACTTGTTGCTAAGCAGAATTTGTGTGGGGGAAATAAAATCCACTGTGCTTCAAAGACCAAATGAAAAATTGTCATGTGTCATTCATTCATGCTTACTTGGAAAATTAAATAAAATGTAAATGTGGTCACATTTTGCTTTACAGACTTCGTAGGGTATACTTTGGTAGGTACTATTCACACTTGGTAAAATGAATAAAAATTCCCCGTGATCACTTGATGCTGGGCAGACTTCTCCGGGCAAATTCATATGTGCCCCACAGGCCAATGGAAAAAAATTGCTAAATGCAGTTCATAACGCTGTTTCCTGGGCAAAATAAAACAAAGTAAAACCAGGTTAGATTTGTGTGTGTGTGTGTGTGTGGGGGGGGGGGTTATTTGAGTAGTTTATTGTTAATTCAAGTGTTTTGGGGTTTAGTATCCCACTTTCCTAAATGTATTGTGTAATGATTTCACGATCTGGTGGAGTCACAAAGTTAGAGTCATAATGATTTGTTGCTTTACTTAATAAAGCTGCCATTTTGGTTTGAAGCCGCCATTTTAGCCAATTCCAGGAGTCCTTCAAAGAGCTGTCCTCGACTTTCGCAACATTTTTATCATGTCTTTTCACTTATAAAGTACAATATGCATTAGTATTCTCCATGTTCATTTGCCAAAAGTAGCATCTTTATCAGTGCAACGGCGAGATATCCATCCTCTGCGTACCATCATGCAGCATAAGAGTGTTTATGGAAGCGTTAAATAATGCAGATGGTAATATGATAAGTGAGCAGTCAATGTTGGCGTCTTGCTTTAAAGAGAGATCGCAAACAGATGGGCCGAGAGAAGCCCCTCGCTCGCTCTCTCTCTCTCTCTCACACGCACGCACGCAATGCAAAGCATGATTTCCATCCAGTGCCATACGTGCGATTGTGATCATGTGACATTGATGTGGATTGCGGATTTTGTAGACGTGCTGTCAAGTTGCGCCGTGGGCGGGGTGGGAGTGTCCACCACACACAAATTTGCTCGTCTTGCATGTATAATGCAACCCAATGTGGGAATTCTGCCAGTCTACTGTTACATCAAGAGTGTGGTTTAACATGCATACATGCACATACAACTGTGTGTGTGTGTGTGTGAGAGAGAGCGAGAGTGAGTGTGTGTGACAGAAATAGCGATGGAGGGAGGCAGAGCTTTTTGGTTTGTCGCTGATCTTTTCTCGCGTGCACAAACATGTCCAATGTAGCTGTGGTCTGCTTGTCATAAGTGACAAATATGCAGCGCAAATCCCAAGATTTTGCAACCCACGTGTCAGCCCCCAAAATACTGGCCATGATTAATGAAAGGCTCGGCAAAGAAAGGGCCATTAGATACACTATCGAAATATACACGGTGGAGGTTCATGTGAAAAAGATTGGTGGGTCACCAACCACTTAGGTAGGCTACTTTCTAGGAATAATACATTACTCCCTCTCTCTATCGGATGTTTTTTTTCTTTGTTTTTCCTAAGCACAACTGAAATATCAGATGGCTAGGAACACTATCGCCATGTGCTTCGTTTCGTCGTTATGTCACATGCAGCCAAAAGTTGCTAGGCAGACTTTGTGGTGCAAGCCCTGTGTGCCACAAAGGTTAATGTAAAAAAAAAAAAAAAAAGGTACACTTAATGCAACAGTAGTTACACTTACTAGTAAGATACATTTGTATGCAGTCCCTTATTTGTGGGGCAAAATTCTACGTGACCGACAGACGGACGATCTACTCTGTATGCCTTTCGCCTTCACTTTGTAACTTGAACTATTAGGTCACTTGTTGGTAGGCAGAATTTGTGGGGGAAATCTCTGTGTGCCTTAAAGACCAATAGAAAAAAAAATCATTTATACCAGTTACGCTCACTTGGTAAATTAAATGCCATTACCATGTGGTCACTCGTTGCTAAACAGACTTCATGGGGCAAAATCTTATGTGCCCTACAGGCAATGAAAAAATGTGTATATGCCACTATGGTTCACTTGGTCAATTAAATAAATGTTTACTGTGGTCACTTGTTGCGAGGCAGGATCTACGAGGTAAAAGTTTATTTGTAAGTTGTTTTTTTTTTGCTATCTGAATCGCTACTTTGTATAAATTATTTTGATGAAATTCTTTTTTACGCTTGCTTGACTGTCACTGTTCAAATATTACTTTAAAAAAACATTGCCCATTTCATAGCGACTGATTTTATGATGGCGACAGTTTAACCTTGGAATGGATTATATTTATCCTAATTATTGTTTCCAATGGGGGGAAAAAAATGGTATTCCAGCGTATTTCATTGACAATTTTGCATTTCATAGAAGCAAAGCAGCAGGCTTCAAACGGCACTCTTCAACATCAATGTCCTGCCGTTTGCGAAAACATCTTTACTTTGAAAGCCCTTCGAGACTTATCAGAAAACACACACACACATATATACAATAAAGCCATCTTAATAGTGTGTACACTTAAATAGCAATTAATTCAATCCCCAGTCTTGCTGATTAGACATTTGGGTTACATTTGAAATGTATCTTGATAAATAATTGAGGAGGACCACTCTCACGTTGCATGTCTTTAATGTTTTACTCTTCCTTGGAGGCTTGCGATAGTCTCTCTCTTGCGTGTGTGTGTGTGTGTATGTGTGTGTGTGTGTGTGTGTGTGTTAGAGGGTCGCTGACACTGCGCCACAAGTGATAGGATTCACCAAATGGCTGCGGTCTATTTTTAAAATTTCAAAATGTCATTAAGTGACTTTGCTCAGCGGGAACATCAAAGTGCATAACAGTGAATGACTTGCATTTAAATGGAATGTAATGGTGACATAACACTGTCACGGTTGCACTGCATTAATTTGAATTAATTAGGAGAATTTCTAATACTCATCACTTTTTATTATGATGTACGACAGCCAGATAAGATTCCAAGCAGTCCAACCGATGTGTTACATGAAAATATCATGTTTCAAAGTCTTATTATAAATTGGTTACCTTATTTTGATCACAATTCTAAATGTTATCCCTCATGTGTCATCACATTGAAAGTAGTTGTATTATTTTTACACAGCAATTCACTTATTTTAACACTTGTGTAACACTTGTTACAATGCAAAGGTCTTACATTTTTCTCAGCACAAGTTTTTATGAGGGTTACAGTTTGACCCTGGAACAGATTATATACATGTATAACATTTATAATAATATTGAGGGACCAAGGAAGAATTGCAACAGATGACATCATCAAGGCTGGGAAACTTCAAACAAGCCTGAACCGGAGGAGTTTTGGGGAAAAAAAAAAAAGAAAAGAAAAATTTAATTGTTTGCAGGGACACCATCCTTCGAGACTGTTACATCCAAACTTATATTTACACAAAGATCCTCCAAATGTATTTTATGTTAAAATAAATTATATATATTTAAATAATATGAAAATAAATCCCAATATATTTATTCTATTTTAATTGAATGCAGGGACACCAACGTAAAGGGAGAGAGTGACATCCAAACTTGTATTTGCACAAATAACTGCTTTATTATTTTAAAACAAGTTAGATAATCTTTCAAAAGGCTAAGTAGTAACGTAAGTAAAAAATGTAAATCTAAATCATTTTTTAAAATGTATTTTAGTTGATTGCAGGGATGCCATCATACATAGAGAGGGTGGCATCCTGCAAAAATCTATTTGAATGATTTTAAAATGTATATTTTATAGAAAGTAAAAAAATATACATATCATTTTTTTTGAACTTTTGCTTACATTTGAACTGATTTGATAGCTGCCATGTAAAAGACAATGGCAGCAAAATGCATTTACAAAGTGTTTACAAATAGTTTGAAAACAAATGTCATAGTTTATGAAGTAAAAAAATCGAAATCTATTAATTATATGAAAAAAGAAATTGTTTGCATTTTAATTGATTGCAGGGTTTTCAGGTGACATCCAAACGTGTCTATACAAAGAACATTTCAAAAGAATTCAAAATAAATTATATATTATTGAAATTAAAATTTTTAAATACATTGAAATCCTTTAAAATAATTTAATTTCGTTAGCATTTGATTTGAGGGACACCATCGTTAAATGTAACTATGACATCAAAACGTGCATTTACATCGACGAATTTAAAAAAGTATAAAAATAAACTGCATATCATTAACATTATTAATTATAATATAAAAAATAAATGAATCACATTCATTTTTGTAACTGATTGCACGGAAGCTGGGTGACAGCCAAACAGGCATTTACCATAAGTACATAGTGTATATATTTTTTTATAAATACTTAAAAAAAAACACACATTTTATAAAGTAAAAGTATAACAACCAGATAATATACAGTATACAAAATTATTTTTTTTGCACTTGAATGATTTAAAATAACATCAAAACGTGTATTTACACAAAACAATTTCAAAATAATTATATAATACTAAATAAAGTGAAAAATGGAAATGTGTTTTATTTTTTATTATTATTATTATTATTTTTTTAAAAAGCCGATGGCAGGGACGCCATCATCCATAGAGGCGGTGATGTCCGAATGCGTTTCCAGCACAAGAAGTTGCTGCCGAAAGTGCCAAAACTCCAAGCTAACTACTAAACTATGAAGTAATTGTTTATGCGAGTGGACGGGTGAATGTTTTAGTGTCGTTTATTTATTTGTTTATTTTTTTCGGCAAGGTGTACCCGAGTGTGCCTCTACTGTCCGACAAGCAGCCTCACTGGCACACAGACCTGACCTAGAATTGCTACTCAGAAATCGGAGTAAACCATTTGAGCGTCACGGAGAGGGGTGCTGCTGTTGGCGGTAGTGCTGCTAGCCCGACGTCAGAAAATCTAGACTGGGATGCAATGGAGTTGGACCACTGGAGAAAGAAAAAAAAAAAAAAAAAAAAAACTCGGGCGAAAGGGGGGGGGGGGGGTAGGGAGACGTGTTTGTGTTTTATTATGGTGTCGTAAAAATGTGATTTTGCCCTGTCGCGAAGGAGGAATTAAAAGTCCCAGGTGAGTGTCATGTTTTTGGTGTATGACGAATCCAGGTGGATAATTAATTAAAAAAATAATAATAATAAAAAAAGTGTCGACCGTGTAAGGCAAAGCTCGCCTCCTGGCAACGGGGCACACGCGGGGGACATCTCACTCCGGTATCCGTCCGTCTCCCTCCCTCCCTCCCTACCCACCCACCCACCCACCCGAAGGCTCTTCGGCTGCTGCTGGCTAGCAAAGCCCCGCGTCGCGTCCACAGCCGTGGCGGACAACCGAGGCGCTCCTTTTCCACGTTACAGAAGCCCCATTTTTTTTAACCCCCTCCGCTCCCCCCTTCCTCCTCCCCTCCTCCCATCCTCCCATTCCCAGCAAGCAAGCAAGCGACAAAAGCGGATTATTCACGATGGTCTCGGCATGGCGCAAAAGCCGCGGAGAAATGCTGTTTTTTTAGCCGCCGCCGACACCGGAGGACCGCCCGAGTTTGTTGGTGAAAATGGAAAAAAAGGATTACAATGCCCGTCGCGCGTGTCGTGCATTCCACGGGAGCTCTGCGGACGTGGGGTATTGTTTTTTAATTTTTTTATTGAATATGTTCTCATTCAAAAAAAAAAAAAAAAAGAAGCTCTTTAGTGTGATTTGTACACGGCGGCGGTGAGAGATTATAAAGGCCCTGCGCCTTCTCATTTTAATTGTTACATTGTTAACAGAGCTAGCATAACTTGAGCAACGCACGCCCGCCGACCGAAGGCCCTCACACGGGGGGCTTTTATTTTATGAAGCCACGGTGAGACCGTGAAGGCACCCCCCCCTCCCTCCCTCGTGTTGCGTTTGTGGTCCGGCGAGACGTCGTTGTTCCCTTCCGTCCACTGACCTCCCTCTTCGGGGGAAGACTTTGTTTGCGCTGGCCGAGAGGCTTCATGAATGCTCGAGTCCTCCCTTCCCCCCATCACCTCACCCCCACCACAGCAGTAGCTCTGTGGCGAAACAGGAACAACTTCTTTTTTTAGGGGAAAAAATGGGGGAAAAAAAAAGTTCCTGGAGTTTTTCAAGCGCAACTGGCTCGACCATTTTTTTCTTTTTCTTTTTTTTGGTATCTGCCAGGAGTTGTCCAAGTGGGGCGCTGAGATTTAATGGGGAGGGGTGAGTCTCGACTGATTCGTAGCCGATGTGTGCTTTAAGTTTATTTATAGTTTGGGGTTTGTATCCGCGTGTGTGTATATTTTAGGAGGCCGTTTGTGAGGAACTTTGTGCGGCTTTGTGCTGTATCACACACACACTTGAAACACTCTAACGTGTGTTGTAGCTTTGTTTCTACTTAAGAACAGACCCACAGGTTCTTGTGGTGCTAGCATACGTTTTCTGGTGTCCACAGACGAGAGTAGCTTGAATTTCTTAAGTGTAACCGGCATTTGGTGTCCATCAACAATCTTTGTTTAAAGCTTGTCTTGTTGTTTTTGTCACACAACTGTTGCGTTTTTTTGAAGTGATGCTGTCAGGTCGGGGCAGGTATGGGTTTAGTGTCACACACGGCTAAGCACGCTAAAGTCGTCATAGTTTCAGCACATTTAAAATGTCCCCTTTTGTTATGAGTTGCCGAACAAACATATGCAGGTAGTGGAATTAAAAATGTATAATTTGCAGCCGTTTAGCTTTGCCTTTAGGTTGCACCCTGTCAACCAGGAGATTAATGCTAAAACTAGCTTTCAGTCGGACACTGTCCACAAGTTCTTCTGGCAGCGTTCGCCGTGTCGTCACCAAATGGTCACGTGGTGTTTCGGTTGGCAGAAAGCCTGTGGAAGTCAATAGCCTCACGCTTATTTCCGTTAATTAACGAACGGTACTGTCGTGTTGCGTTATGGCCCGTACATACACATCGCCAACGAACGATTCTCACAGCTTTTGCGGCATCCCAAAAGACACATGAAGCTCACTGAAAGCTTACGTAAAGCCACATGACGTGACACAACTGGAAGCATACTGACCGGCCATGTTTGCTTTCGGCACTTTTGTATGGTAATCGTAAGACACTTAACTTTGTAATCACTTTTTTTGCAGTGTAATATTATGATATTAGATATGTTCATATTTGATATTTGGCACAAGCAGAAGATACATTTCACATGAGGTAATAACTTGCATCTCACCCTTAAATACTTGATGCCTCTGTTACTTTTGGTGATATTTTACCTCTTAAGTAGGCCTACTATCATATAAAAATTACAAATGGATATGAGCCTTTATAATATGCAAACAGACTTCACGTATGGCGATGTATTGCCGTCTGAACATTTTCCAATTAACAATTGTAAGATTGACACTTCTATGCATCAAGAGACTTTTGTTATTAAATATTTTGTGAAGGCCAAAATTAAAAGTTGTCGATTTAAATATATGCCGTCAGTCAGGCTAAGCGGACAGATTTGGGACACATTTGTGCGTAACTTCATATTTAAGGCAAATTCTGGTTGAAGCCTTGCTGCATAACTTTGCTTGGCATCAGCTGACCCAAACTTGCATACTGTGATTTAAAAAGCCACACAAACAAGGTTTCTTCGCCAAAATTATATGGAGGTGAATGGCATGTCTACCAACCAATGTTAATGCGCCTTCGCCAGAATTACGTCACGATGACGTTTCGCGAATGCTCCCATAGTGTTAGCACACTTAAGCATATTCCCCTTGTCATCTGTTGCCCTATAAACATAGGCCTACAGAGACATTGGAATTCAAATGTATAAGCTGTAGCCCTTACATTTTGTGCTATTATTGTATCTTAAAATGCCACATCTCTGCACCATGTCAGCCAAAACTAAACGTCTTGTTTTAGCACGCTTAGAAATGTCCCCTTGTCATTCCCCTCCCTAATAAACGTACACAGGGATTGGAATTCAAATTTATCATGTGAAGCCATGACATTTTGAGCTATTCTCACAGGCAAAAATAACAACTCTGGACCAAGACCTAAGGCTAGCTTTCAAGTCGACTCAATCAGAATCAGAATCAGAATCAGAATCATCTTTATTTGCCAAGTATGTCCAAAACACACAAGGAATTTGTCTCCGGTAGTTGGAGCCGCTCTAGTACAACAAACAGTCAATTTACAGAACACTTTGGGGACATAAAGACATTGACAAAAAACAATTGTGCAAAAAGATGCAGAGTCCTCTAGCACTTAGAGCAGTTCGAACGACTAATATTGCAATAGTCCGGTTCAATGACCATTGTGCAAAGGGCGCTGAGACTTCAAGGAGTGTATGCGGTTTAAAGTGACGAGTCATCTCAATCCACAAGTCTTATAGTTTTAGCGCACTTAAACATGCTCTTCTTGTCGTTTGTTTACTTATGTAATTTCACAGGTAGTGGACTTCAAATTAATAAGTTGGATGTAAAATGGCAAGTCTGTGGACCATGTCACCCAAAGTTAAACCTGCTAAAGCTGTCGTTTTGATACCATCCACAAGTCCTTATGGTTTTAGCACACTTAAAATGTCCCCTTGTTGTGTTGTGTTATAAGCATAGAGGCAGTGAAATTAAAATTTACAGTGTGACATATTTAAGCTGTTGTCATTGGTTAGAATAACAAATATGCACCGTGTCAAGCACAGCTAAAAAGATGGTAAAGCTTTCAATTTGAGACTATGCACACATTCTTCGAATTTTAGCACACTTAAACATAAGTCCCTCTTGTTGCCCTGTAAACAATAAAAAGGTAGCGGAATTCAAATGTGTAAGGTGTTGATGGGATATTTTGAGCTATTATTATAGGTCAGGGGTCCTCAATTAAAAGTCAGGGGGGTTCTGTTGCACGGGATTTCTCAGGGCAAAGATGCAAACTTCAAAATGTTTCGATTTGCATAACCAGTCCGTCAAACAAAATAAAAATGACACACATCTTTTTCACATTTGTGGTTTTGCAAATGGGATGTTTTCCTTTCCATGAAAATACTAATATCTGTCTGTACCATAAATGAAACTACTAAAGGCAACAATGCATGAACATGAATAAATGTATTCCCCAAAACACAGAATTACATTGTGCTTTTTAAACACACATCCAAACCCATTATTAACAGTTCACGCCAATAACTTAAATAGCGAGTAAACTGGCATAAACACATCAGACCTAAATTTCAATACAAATTGTATTTTGATGCCTGGAACTAAAAAAAGAAAGGCTCGCCAACATTCAGTTAAGCAGGGTAGGCATCTCAGGCTTAAATTTCAAGTAGCACTGAACATGCAAATAAAAGTAAAGTAAATCAGAACAGGTTAAATGCACATTTCAAGTAAAAAAAAAAAGTTTACATTTGAGTAACATCTCAGAAGCTGCATTGAGACATTCCGTGTTCGCTTATGTTACACCAAAATAATGCCACCTGGGGTTAAACATAATGTGCTCTTTGTTGCGCTGTAAACTGGTGAGTGATCAGTTGTGTAGTTCTGCCTTACTGGGATCTCAGTCTTGCGTGATTTGGCCGCCAAGTTCAGTGGATATGTTTGGTTAAGGATCCGTGTTTCGTTTTGGAAGTGCCGCCTAATGTATCCAACTTCCTGCTTTTTATTAAAGCCACGGTCGCGCAACATATGAGACGCAACGGATTTGCGCTGGCTTTCGGATGAATGGAAAAAAGACTGGTCCTGCCGTTGATTTACAAACAGAAAAATAATAATCTGTGTTCTGAGTCAAGTTTCTGAACTTTTTAACCAGTCTTACCTGTTGTCATTAATCTCACAAATCTGGTAAATAAACAGTTTGATGGTCACATGATTACAAGTGCTACTGTAGTGCTGAATATAGCTGCGTAGTACAGTCTGTGACAGTGGCCTATACGGTATAGAAGGAAAAAAAACGGCACCGTCACGATGTACCTACTTTATTTAACAACAAATGGTCGTGGGTCCACATGATGCCTTGACTTGGTCCAGAAAGCTGTTCTAGCTTAAAATGGCAAATCTGTACGCTGTGTCACCCAAAGCTAAACATGGCGAAGATAGCTTTCAGTAAGACATTATACACAGGTGCATAATAGTTTTACCACACTTAAACATCCCCCCCTGACATCTGTTACCTTATAAGCTTTCTGATTTACTGGACATCAAATTTATAAGATCGAGATGTGACCTTTTGATCTTAGTATTGTATGTTAAAATAGCAAATACAAACCTTGTCACCCAAAGCTAAAGATGCGAAAGCTTTTCATTGAACACAGGCTTTTATACTTTTATCACAAATCAGTGATATTATCAGTGATTATAGTTTTAAAACAAATAAGATTCTTGCCACAGGTTCTTATAAAGGTTTAGCACACTTAAAAGTGCTCCCATTGTCATTTGTTGCCTTTTCAAGCATACAGACTTCATGGAATACAAATTTATATAGTGTAGTAGACGCTATTATAATTTTTTTATTAAGAGCAGCTTCTTTGGAGTGGCTAAAATGGCAAATCTCTGTCACCCAGAGCTAAACGCTGAAGTTGGCTTTCACTCTGATATACACACGTTCTAAGTAGTGCATTAGCATGTCCCCTTTGTTATTTTTCTGCATCATAAGCATCCCGGTGTAATGTAATTTAAACATAAAGGTGTAGACATGACTTATTGTCACTTAGCATATTTTGGGCTTTTGGAGAGGAAAAATTGCAAATATAGATTCTGTTTCACCCACAGCTTAGCATGCTAAAGGTAGCTTTCACTATAATACTGACAATAGCACTTTTTTTGGGGTGGTTTATGTCTCCCCCGTTGGTTTGATCCCTTACAAAACATACACAGGTTATGGAATTTATTTGTGTGATCTTGAGCTGTTCGTGTTAGCATCTTTTTTTTGTAGCGGTTAACTTTATAGATGGGAGATGCGTACAGTAGCTCAGCGCCAACCACAACTAAATCTGCTAAAGAGTGTGTAAATGCACGTTCCTATGCACTTGTGCCATTTTGTTGCCTTCCAAAGTCAACAGGTACTGGAATTTAGATTTCTAAGGTGTGTGTGTGTGTGTGTGTGCGTGCGTGTGTCTGTGTGTGAGAGACCTTTTCTTCTTCTATAATTATTATTATTAAAAGCGTCAATGGTGGTTTTGTAGCTCTGCTATCAGGTTACGTCCTAAAGTCGCACATGCGCTCATTTTTCAGTTAAAAAAACCCCCAAAAAAACAAATTGAAAAATGATGAATGAACCGCTCCACCTTTTGATAACAAACGATTGTGTGAAAAGCAGCTGGACAGTCAGGCAAGGTAGCAATTCAGCAACTAATGCTAGTGGCCTCTTTGTATATTATTCCCTTCGCATCCCCCATTGAGGAAGGCACACTTTCTTATTTGAGAACGGAGGGCCCCCTCAATTGCTAAGCAATTTCTTGCATCATTTATTTACGTGATGCACACAGGTTCTTATTTATCTCTTTTTCCAATTCGGCGCTGTCGTCTTTTCATTATAGCGACCTGTCCAATGCTGCGTGGCGATAGACTGGTATCTGTTCCGTGGCGCTAGTTGACCTTCGAGTTTGGTTGACTTCCAAAACCAAAGGAACACTTCTTACTCATCCGCATGACACCTGGCGATCATCTCTGAGGAACTTCATACCAAAACACAAATTCTCATCCTTGAAGTTGCTCGACCTTCGACGTTGTACTCTATACATGCTAGAGCACATCTAACCTGTCACAGGCTTTTATGTGGTCCCTCTTCGCTTGAAGTCTAAATAAGTGTTTGGTTGGAAAAGGAGTGTAAATAGTCAGTGACCTAAAACTTTGCACCACTTGTATGTTTGCTCCATGTTGTCATGTCAACACCAGCGACTGAGTGCTTTTCCTTGCCGCTGCGCTTGTTTGCTTGTCACCCGATGAAGCAAAGTTCTCTCTCCCTGTGTGTTGCAGGTGTGAATGACTTGTGGCTGTAGGGTGTCGTGAGTGGGCCAGCTTCCTGCAAGTGCACACGCTCGCGCGCACACGCCCGCCCTCCAAAGGGGGAGGGGGCTCACTGCGAGGGCTCCGGTGGGGAGCACACATCAGTGCCCAGGGGACCTGAGGCTTGGTGCTCCATATGAGGCCCTGCTCAAAGGGCAGGGGGGGGCTTCTGAGGTAAGTCAAACGCAACTCTGCTGCTATTTTTTCACCCCCACTAAACACACCTTATCATACAAATTTTTTTTCCACCATTTGGGAGAAATTACAATTACATTTTACTGTGGTCAGACATTATTATCATCTTTTTTTTTTGTATTATTACCTTAAAGGTGGACCATTGACTGTTTCGGGACTAAAAAAAAACTGTCCCATGGGAAGTAATGGAAATTGAAGTAATCACTTCTAAGTTTTCTGTCAACATAATAAATCCTTTTAGTAGCTGTACCGGCAATGCTTTGAGGAACATTCTTCACTGTCACAACAAGAAGTACGCCGCTGTATAGTGAAATTGTGTAATCATCACCCTTAACTTTGATGACATGCATGGTGGCGACGATTACTGCGTGTGCTTAGGAGTTGAGTCTCTTCACATAAACACAGCTGTTATCTGTGGTTTTCTTTTTTTTTTTTGTTATAGCAAACTTAGCCATTCTTTTACTGAATAGCCAGGACAGAGACCTGTGAACCACTTTCCCAATTTACAATAAATTTCCGTTGTTATTAAATTTTTCCTGTATTTTACCACTCACAAAGAGACAAAAGTAAAAGTGAAAGACACATAATAATTGTGCATTGTATTTGTAGGCATCTTTCAGGACGCTCAAGATCACCTTAGAACACCAATAAAAAATTTAACGATAATTACGATTGCCATAAAAGAGAGCTCATTAAATGTGTAAAAGTCAGATGGTGTCTGCAAATCAAGGAGTTTTTAAGACAGGACTTAAAATTGTGGAGGGAGTCGATATCCTGGAGTGACTGTGGAAGTGAATTCCATGGATGAGGGGGTAGGTTATCAAGAGCTCCAGACCCACAATGGGATAAACAGGCTAGCGGTACCGCGAGAAGCATGGAGGAAGAAGAGCATAAAAGACATGATGGAAAGTAGGGATGGATGGGTCAGAGAGGTTAAGGGGGTATTAGGAGAAAGGACGTTGGAGCCAGTGCAGGTTTTTGAGTAGGGGGGTGATGTTTTAAAAAGGAGTGAGTTCTGGTAAAGATGATGACAACATGTGGAGTTGAGATGCTGACTGAGCTGAAGTCTCCCGAGATTTGCTGACACCGTGTCCGATGTCATGAGTGATGAGGTCTGCATTCCTTTGCTTTGTTAAAGGTATATTTTTCCAGAATCGTTAGGCAGTTTTCTGAATCGGAGCACCTTTTGAGCCATCCCGCTTTGGGAAGTTCCACTGTATTTGGACCATAACATAAAAGTGCGGGAGAACAGCCTTGTTCCGTCCATCTTGTCCTGTGTTAATTCTAGTTCTCGATGATGTTTTACAAATTTTCCTGGAATGTTTAACATGCATCTCCTTATGCCGTTTTTTTTTTTTGCATTAAAAACCTGCTTGTTTGTCATTATCTACCTCATACTTGGAGACAAAGTGGTGCCATTGTTTGATAGCCTAACACTCCCGTGATGCAACTGTGACGACTGGTGTATGATCTCTCCCTTCTGACATTTATCTGTTCAGACATCGATAGCTTTGTCGCGATGAGAGGAAAGCCCTTGAGTTTGTGGCATTACTAATTATTCCAGAGGAAAGAGGACTTCATAACTTGCGCCATTTGGCTCAATCTGCACATTGTTTGGTCTTCTTCTCCGATTTGGACACAATTGGGGGACAGAACACGGTCACGCTGCTCTTCCTCAAATCTCTGTCTGTGCAGTTTATTTATCTGCTATCTAATCCTGACGCATGTTAACTGAAAACCGTGGGGAGGTGAAGGACGCCTGGGAAATGGATATTGATGGAAGGCAGCAGAGGATTTATTTTTTTCTTCTGTTCATTGGGCTCTCATGTTTCTTTTTGCATTTGTTTGCTCTATGGGATTTCTAATTAAAACTCCAAAGATTTGTGGAATGTTAGAGGCGGTTTGGCCACTGCCCTGTGGAGTACTTTGTTGGGGGGGGGCAGGTGTCTGCTTGCCCACCATATTGATATTCACTTACTAGACTCATTTTTTGTTTCCTTTGATCCCTGTTAATAACGTCAAAATCCAAGCCACCAAGTTGTACACTTTAGTTAGTTATGGTTTAGATCGGTCAATCCTGATCAGGCTTCTGTTTCCCTTACGGTTTATGTAGGCTGGCGTAACTGTGACGTCATGCCATAAACAGTAGTTCAACTATCCATCCATCCCTTTTCTATAGTGGTTTTCCTTATTAGAGTCATGGGTAATTGGAGTTTATCCCCGTTGACTTTGTGCAAGAAGGAAGGTACAGCCTGGACTGGTCACCAATCAATCGCAGGGCACTGATAGAACCATTTACATGCACAACTATGATCAATTTAGTAGTCTTCAGTTAACCGAGAGTAACTGGAGACACCCAACACAAGAATTGGAAGAACATGCAAAACACACACAAATACGCACACACACACAACCTGTATCTCCTGACTGTGAGGCAGACATACTAATTACTAATTCACCAATTAAAACACATGTACGTGACATGGTGCTGACAGTACTACTATACAAGAAATAGTGCTTTGAAACCTTTCGACAAAATACAAAGATTTTTATTTATTTTCTTTTTAAAAAAAAGGCACTTTTCATTTTCTTCCCATTCATTCATCGTGACATGACAGTAGTCGGACAATTCTATGCCGACCAATAAACAGACGACATTGTGTCTAACACCACTCTCCACAGGTGGACCAAAGTGTACCACTGAAACCCACACACCAATGAAGGGAACTGAAAAGTCGGACGTTCTGTTCTGCTTTTTGGGACCCTCTATAATTAAAACATGCTATTAGGGATTCACTGATATCAAACCGTTCGTACTTTGACTCGATGAAATGCTCAGATACTAACATAACATTGCATTCATATCCCTGCTTTTATATGCACCAGACTCTGCTCTTCATCTCTCATCTATGTACTACTTTTATAAAGTGCCCCCTCGTTTTTAGACTGTGACACCACATAACTGAAATGCCTTGTGTTACAGGCTACGTTTAAGTTACGTGTGGCAAGACTGTTAGATAAATCACGCAGTTAGATGTTAATATGTAAGTTATGACAATTTGTTCCTCTACAAAGTGTTATCCGAGTGAAACTCAAGCCATGTTCAAGAAGTTTGTTGTGTGAAAAATTTTATTAAAATAAAACAAGTTTTATTAAAACTGTAAGACGTAATTGCATCTAGTATTGGTATTGGTGAGTACACATATGTACAGACAGTACTTGTATTCTGTCTGAAAAAAGTGGTATCAGTGCATCCCTTCAACCTGTAATGCCTCCTGAACTAAATTATACTGCTTGGTGGAAACAAGGCTCAAGTTATCAGAACTAAAACTACAATGGAACGCAAAATGCAGACTTCCACCAATGTTAAATAATCCTAATTTGGATAGGTACCAAATTTTACAGGTCCACAGGGTGCACTTAGTGTGTGCCATCACTACATAATACAGCCCTGCATTACTGCAGGTTTTCTGACTTTGTAGATTGTTTCAAATTGTTTTTTTTATTCTATTACGCAAGTTGGCCTTGTCATTAATAACTGGGGGAGGAACGATTGCATTGATTATACAAAACGTCTAGGTTTTGTATCCGTACCTCTTTGAACCTTTGAGGCAATTGTGTTGTGAAACCAACAGAACTCAACAGAACATCTGCATAGGGCTAAGATTTGTCATTGCCAATCAAGCCGTCTCGATCGTGTTATTAATGAAAATGTTGTTTACAAAGATGGAAAAATGCTAGATTTGCAGCTTTGTGGGAACACATAACATTGAGTTATTCCTTGGACTATTCCCACTTTTTTGGGGGGGAAAAAGTTTTGACGTAGTTGTGCTGACTAACAAACAAACTGGAGAAAATAAAACCTCCTTGGCAGAAGTAATAATCCCCAAAACTGTTAATATATGCAATGTTTTCCATGGCTCTCCATTTGACGGCTCACCAAACCTTGCTGTCTGACCACATTCAGTTATTCAGTGGCCGTGGTCTGACAGATTAAACCAAAATGGTAACGATGCAGCAGTTAATAACAATTTCTTTTTAATGCCTTAGTAATAACTTTAGCATGTAAACTGGCACACCAAAAATGGCCACCTATTCTGTCAAATTAACATGTTGTGCGTCAGAGGCGCAGGCGGTGCAAATTGGCAACCTCACGCTCACACGCAAACGTTCATACATGCATTCGCCGACAGTGGTGTCTTGCTTGCTTGTATGAAAGCCATCAAACTGAGTTTAGTCATTGAATGAAAGATTGCATTTGCTCCAGTTATTTGCTGACCATGATGGAAATACCACCATTTTCAAAACACAGCAAATATAAATCATAACATTAAGGGAAAGCAGCCACATGAGATGTCACTCCAAACAAATGTTTTAGGGCTCTAAGGACCAGCGTGGAGTTGTTTTTATACAGCCGAGCGTGCCACTGCGAACGGTTACATCAATAAGTAAAAACGTTTTCTAATGGCAGCATTTGTAGTATTTTTGTGCAGGTCCCATCAGCCTTTTTTACACCAGGAAGTCCAGCAAAGTGCAGTGCGCATTGGTTTTGTGGTTCCATTGTCATCTGCCGGTGGTAATTGGAAAAATATTTCTCCTCCGTTACGGGCTAGATATGTTATGTTGCCCACTTAACAATTCATTTATTCATTTTATCTCGGTATTCTCTGTCAACACTGCCTTTCTAAAGGACCAATGAAAACTATTTTATGATGTCATGTGTTTAACAATTGGCTCGTTCTTTTTAAGTATGTCTGTTCATTTTATTTTTACTACGAGCAGAGAAATTCTTCTCACAAACTGACAACCTAGGATGAAGACCAAAATGTTTTGGGTATTATTTTGCTCTACTGTATCTCATCATTTCTATATTGTGATATACTGTAATTTTCGTGACCAAAATGTTACATTTAATATTGGAAGTTACTCTCAGACTGCACTCTGGACAAATTGCCAGGCAGTCCGGTATATACGCAAACTACTCCAGCATAAGGCAAAACAGTTCTAAGCACTTCCTCCTGGTTCGGGTCAATGGTGAAGGGGACTATGAAAATGCAGTCGTACAAACTTAAAAACGTAAATGTCTACAATGTATTTTTGTCAAACAATATTCCACCACAGAGCCAACAAAGATGCCAACTTTTAATGTTCAGGCTTTGTTCGTATTTACATACAGTATATCCTATAAATAAATGTTTAACTTTTGTCCGAAGACACGAGCCATAAAGAACACAACATTTTAGCAATTCAAAAAATTGCATAATAAAAATTGCATAGCACACACAGGAAGTTAGTTAACTTGTTTTCTGGGTCTGGTCACATGACATTCCGCATATAGTGGATTGGAGGGCAACCGTGAATTGGAGTCTCCATTGTCGAAATATTTGTATGTAACTGAGCTGTACTATACCACATTTTGGCACTTTCTCCTTGATATACCAATCATACGGATATAACCAGACACAGTGCCATCCGTTGATTCTTGGTCAAAAGAGATTTTGTGTAACAGTAATGGAATGGGATGAACACATGTTTTTTTTCTCAAACAAAGCGTGTCATCTTGTCGTAAAGAACCACACGTCACGAAGGAAGAACACTGAATGCTGAATGTCCTCTATTGTTTGCTTTCTGTTTACTGTGTGGAGCTCCTCTTCTTTGCCAAATTTGCTGTCATGATGCTACGATGTCACACCATTTATGAGCCGCCGCAGCCATCTCACTAGTTTATGGTTTACCGAACAAACCCGTACCCTAGCGGGCCAAACTGAATGAGCTGTATCGCTTAGTGGAAACATGGCTGTACTCATGAGCGTGCGTCAGCGGAGGGGTGGTCTCCGGATCCGCAGGGAAGTGAGGGGATCAGTCGGAATGCACATCAATCCATCATGCTGCTTTCGTGTTTCTCTGCTGGGATTGACGGCTATGTGACGGGCGGACTTGTCCACCTGCCCCTGACAGGAGGGGTGCGCTCATGCTGAGCTGTTGTCATGTGGAAGCCCGCGTTGCTTTTGGGTTCTTTGCAATAACTGCCTGCCTGTTTTCTGTGGGACTTGGTGGGCGTAATAATCAATTTACTGAATAAGCGTTCTGTTGCTTGTTTGGAATTGTATTGTTGATTAAACATGTCTTGAATCCACTGAGACAAAAAGTTTGCAACATGCAACAAATCAATGAATTGATTGTTGATTTTCTAGTTTGTTGATCAAGGAAATTTGTAGAAATGTCCATCTCTAGTTTGTAGATGGGTTTCTGGGCTACCTCCAGTTGATTTAGATTTTGAAACATTTTTCTGGCAAAACAATTTAAATGGCATTAATCTGATCCATGGTCGAACTATTGCCATAATATCTTTACAGATATTATGACAGTTAATTTGAATTTATGTTATTGTCACTGCCTAGTACACTTATCCTCTTGCCACCATCACTCACTTGGCTACTCAGAATTACCATCTTAATGACATGACGTAAACCATGCGCGACTGTCAATCGATACGGGCATGTGCATGCACACAGGGAGCACACTACAACCCCCACTTTTAATTCAATTTGTGGTTTTAAAACTCACCACTTCGCTGAATTAATCAAGCTGCCGTCGGATAAAATTATATTGATCCTTAAGTGCCGATTTGACGTGTGTTCCTTAAGTACTGCATTCATTTTTCATTTGACGACATGAGTCAACTACAATGCCTTCTGGTGTCCATCTTGATTGCGGGTATGGCGTATACTGTAAAAGGATGAATGGCGGTCAATAAAAACTGGACTCGAATCAAACCAGTTCTTTGTGTTGCTGTTTCATTCTTTTGCTACTGAAAGATGATATCCAAAAGGGCGCCGTGCTTTGAATTTGGATTGTTCACGTCTAAAACAAGCAGGTTTCATCCCGTTTGCTTTTTACTGATTTTGCAGTAATTGTAACTCTTATACAAAAGAGGTTTATTTACAGTGCATTTACCTTTTGGTTTAAAAGCATACATTTCATGTCAATAATTGTATGACAAATTTAGAACATTTCTCCAAGTAAAACAATACAATTATCATTATCACATGCTCTGACATGAGTGAGTGGATGATATTTATTTTTATTGTCATTCAATGCACCTAATGGTAAATTGCCAACCAGCCTAATTAACATGTATGTCCTAAGATTGAGTGACAGATGCGGAGTTTTCTTATGCGTTTGAATCGATACAAACCCTTTTTGCTGTACTTTTTTGCCAGCACATTTAGCATGTGGCTAATGGAAGAGCAGAGATGCGATGTTGTCGAGGAGTCAGTCAGGAGAGAAAAGAGCACAAGTTGGCCAACTCTGTTGCAACCGTCAAAGCCATAAAGCGGCGCTGCAGTTTTCAGATGTTATTAGGACAAATAAGTACTGACTCGTGGGTGCTGTGGTATGTGTGTAAGCACACGTATATTTATCTGTGTCTGTATATTTAATTGGGCAGGTCTTGCCAGTGTGTTTAAAATTCCTCCGGAATGACACACTCGTGCAAACTGGGGTAATTCAGGGACACAGTCTGGCTCTCCAGAGTGGTGTGCTTTATGATTGTGAGGAGGTTGCACATGGGCTGCATTACTACATTAAGTTGGGTTCCTTGTTCTCGTGGCAGTTGCTGGATAAATAATACAAACCAGAGAGGACATAATGGCGAGTGCCAGTAAGCTGCACAGTGCTACCGTAGTGTTGGCTACCAAACTATTACCTTCCAAGGGTCAAACTGTTGCCATCATAAAATATATATTATCCGTAGACACGTTTTAAGTCATATTTTAACATCTGTACAACTACTGTAGTATATAAACTTAAAAATGCTCTTTAAATACATTCTTTAATGACAAACAAGGAGAGCATAATTAGAGCTTCATACATTTGTTTTATATAAAAAAAAAAAATCAACCACTAATGGAGACTGTAAAAAGCGTACAGATAGATATTTAATGATGAGCTCTACCACTTAATATTAGCCTGAAACGCCACTGTGACTGTGTGTCGACTTCTGTTGTATATTCTTCTCACGCTCTTTAGGTCTTACCAGTTGTTGTTGGGCTTGGTCCTTCATTTGTAAAAAGAAAATAAGGAAGTGCACAGTTAATCCATCGATGCTCACTGAACTGAGCTCAGCTTCATAGTGACGGCGACACTAAATTCTTAATTTAGGGTCAGGGTTTCCAAATCCGGTGCTACAAATTCAGGTGGTTTAACAAAGCTTTTCCGTCTCTGCAGGCCTTTGCCCACTGCTTTAAGTAACACTGCAATTTTGCAGTGGGATCAGTTGGAAGTTCAACTCTTTGCATTGCTTTTTAATGCACATAAATAAGCGATGATGCAAGGGAAGTCCTGTGCCCTCCTCTGTAAAGGGGCTCATCCTGACTGCTGTCTCCACTGCTCATACTTGAGGCTTCTTTTTGATTATAACATAGAATCAGAACATTTATGTACAGCAAATGAATTAAGTAGCGGTGGTAGGAATGTAAACTATTGCCTCATGCTTCCAAGAGGTCTGCAGAGTCCCTAAAGGGACTGGCTTTTGGGATTTCCCACAATGCTTTTAGCCACCAGGAGAGATCCTTCCAGCATGAGCGAGGGTAGGAATGTGGTCAGAGTGTGGGAGCTACTGTGAGGAGGGAGAGAGGAAGCTAGCACGGTCAGGGGACAGAGGAAAGTAGGGGACTGATGGGGGGCAGGGAGATTCGCTTTACAAAATGGAGTTACCATTAACTACCAAGTGCAATACACTCACGCACTGTAATGGATCGTCTAAGTGGCCATTACATAGATAACAAACGTACAAAAAGAGCTATTTAATAAGTTACAGAACAAAGTTACTGGCTTGGAATTAAAAGTGGAACCTGTTTTATGTTTGTACAGGTGTTTTGTTTGATTACCTCCTCTTCCTGTGGCTACAGAGCGCACTACCTGGCCAATCACACTGTGTGAAGGGGGCGGTGCTTTAGGCCAAGAAGGAACCTGTTTAAATTTCAAGACAGATTAGGAAATTTTGTTTCTCTTCATTTGCTTAACTTGTATAAGCTCTTACACTTCAGAGGTGGTTATGCTTTTATCATTTTTTTGTAAATTCCATTGCATTTTTGCTGAGAGTCCCGAATATTAATTCCTATTTAAAATCTGCAAAAATGCAAAAACGTTCAAACCAATCCAATCTGAACTGTGGTGTGTACAAAGTCCAACCAGGCGCTCCCGATTGCGAATTTGGAAGGAATTTGAATTGCATATCAGCAGTTGCTTTACCATGTTCAGACAGCCATTTTCCACCAATCAGGATGTTTCTGTTCACTTTGCTACAGTACAGTGTGTATCCTGTAAACTCTGATCAGGGTTGTGCTTCCACTGCAACCAGCATTTCAACAAAGGCGTACTGGAAAGTAGGCCCAGATATTGTGTGGAGATTTAGAATGGAAAGGCAATGAAATGTGTACCGTGCTGAACGATATACCGCATTGTGCAAACAAGGTTTTGTGTCTTTGAAATCTCTTTACATCATGTTATAATCACTTGTGCTCATGTAGGATCTCATTACATTTCCTTTTTCTCTTTTTAGATTGATGAAGAATTCTTAAAGTAATTATTTTTCTTTGTTTTTTGCAGGTGCTTTTGTTTGTGTTCTCAGTCAGGATTCATGAAAAAAAAGTTCACCAACAGTTTGGTATGGCTGTAGTATGAATGGATTGTCTCATTGATTTTGTTGATTTAATGATCTGCCTCCCACACGGTTCAGTTTGCTCAATATTTTAACTCCCATGTGACCACAAATAGGAACTGGCACTTGAAGTAGGACCATATTACACGCGTTCATGTTGGGTTGCTTTTCCACTCGATGTGTAAGTGCTTCTTTGTTTTGTGTGAGATAGCGGCGCTGGGTCCAAGAAGAAGCCAGCACTTAGCCAGGGATGCAGAGAAGGGATGCAGATGGGCAGAGATGTGCAGGGTGAAGTTTGTGTTTGTGTGTGTGTGAGAGAGCGAGAGACACACACACACACACAGAGATCAGAGTGTCCAGTGCCGGTCTGGCTGGCTGCTGGAAGGGCCACGCCGCTCGTGGCGGCGTGCCCGGATTTAGCCAGCAGATGTGTCACTTGTGAGTCAGCTGTGCGCCGCTTGTATAGCCACGTCTGAGACACAGGCGCCCACCTGGGCTCTCAGCAAAGAGAGCAAACGGTGTAATAACCCCTCTCCTCCTACGGGGATGTCTGTGTCACACTTTCTCGCCAGCCTCTTGTTTCCCTCGCCACTTCCATCATGTTGATGGATGCATTGCAGCTTCTGCCACGGTCCATCCATCCATCCATTTTCTACCGCTTATCCGAGGTCGGGTGGCCGGGGCAGTAGCTTTAGCAGGGATGCCCAGACATCCCTCTCCCTAGCCACTTCATCCAGCTCTTCCGGGGAGATCCAGAGGTGTTCCCAAGCCAGCCGAAAGAGGTAGTCCTGGGTCATCCCCGGGGTCTCCTCCCGTTGGGACGTGCCCGGAACACCTCACCGGGGAGGCATCCGAATCAGATGCCCCAGCCACCTCATCTGGCTCCTCTCGATGTGGAGGAGCAGCGGCTCTACTCTGAGATCCTCCCGGATGACCGAGCTTCTCACCCTATCTCTAAGGGAGAGTTTCCTGGGGAGGAAACTCATTTCGGCCACTTGTATCCGGGATCTTGTTCTTTCGTTCACGATCCACAGCTCGTGACCATAGGTGAGGGTAGGAACGTAGATCGACCGGTAAATTGAGAGCTTCGCCTTTCGGCTTAGCTCCTTCTTTACCAGAACGGACCGATGCAAAGTCCGCATCACTCCAGACGCTGCACTGAGCCGCCTGTCGATCTCCCGTTCCATTCTTCCCTCACTCATGAACACGACCCCAAGATACTTGAACTCCTCCACTTGGGGCAGGATCTCATCCCCGACCCGGAGAGGGCACGCAACTCTTTTCCGACTGAGGACCATGGTATCAGATTTGGAGGTGCTGATTCTCATCCCAGCTGTTTCACACTCGGCTGCGAACTGCTCCAGTGAGAGTTGGAGATCACGGCTTGATGAAGCCAACAGAACCACATAATCAGCAAAAAGCAGAGATGCAATACTGTGGCCACCAAATCGGACCCCCTCTAAGCCTTGGCTGCGCCTCGAAATTCTGTCCATAAAAGTTAGGAACAGAATCTGTGACAAACGGCAGCCTTGGCGGAGTCCAACCGTCACTGGGAACGAGTCCGACCTACTGCCGGGTATGTGGACCAAACTCTGACTCCTTCTCCACAAAACACATGTAGACTGGTTGGGCGAACTCCCATGCACCCTTGAGGATCCTGCCGAGGGTGTAGAGCTGGTCCACTGTTCCACGGTCAGGACAAAAATCACACTGCTACTCTTGGATCTGAGATTCGACTTCCCGACGAACCCTTCTCTCTAGCACCACTGAATAGACCTTACCAGGGAGGCTGAGGAGTGCGATTCCCCCTGTAGTTGGAACACACCCTCTGGCCACCACCCCAGTCTGCCAATCCAGAGGCACTGTCCCCGATGTCCACGCGATGTTGCAGGAGGCGTGTCAACCAGGACAGCCCCACAACATCCAGAGCTTTTAGGAACTCCGGGCGAATCTCATCCACCCCCGGGACTCTGCTCATGGGAAGGCGTGTCGGTGGAATTGAGGAGGTCTTCGGAATATTCTACCCACCAACTCACAACGTCCGAAGTCGAAGTGCCCGATCCCCACTGTACGCAGTGTTGGTGGTGCACTTATTACCCCTCCTGAGACGCTGGATGGTGGACCAGAATTTCCTCAAAGCCGCCCGGAAGTCTTTCTCCATGGCCTCACCGAACTCCTCCCGTGCCCAAGTTTTTGCTGCAGTGACCACCAAAGCTGCATTCCGCTTGGCCAGCCGGTACCCATCCGATGTCTCAGGAGTCCCACAGGCCAAAAAGGCCCGAAATTACTCCTTCTTCAGCTTGATGGCATCCCACACAGTTGGTTTCCACCAACGGGTACGGGGATTGCCGACGACAGGCACTGACCACCTTACGGCCACAGCTCCGGTCGACCGCCTCAGCAATGGAGGCGCGGAAAATGGTCCACTCTGACTCAATGGGTGAGACGTGGGTGAAGTTCTGCCGGAGGTGAGAGGTTGAAAATCCTTCTGACAGGGGATTCTGCAAGACGTTCCCAGCAGATCCTCACAATACGTTTGGGCCTGCCACGTCGGAGCGGAATCTTCCGCCACCATCGGAGCCAAGTCACCACCAGGTGGTGATCAGTTGACTGCTCCGTCCCTCTCTTCACCCGAGTGTCCAAGACATGCGGCCGCAAGTCCAATGACACGACCACAAAGTCAATCATCGAACTGCGACCTAGGGTGTCCTTGTGCCAAGTGCACATGTGGACACCCTTATGCTTGAACATGGTGTTTGTTATGGACAATCCGTGATGAGCACAGAAGTCCAATAACAGAACACCGCTCGGGTTCTGATCGGAGGGGCCGTTCCTCCCAATCACGCCCTTCCAGGTCTCACTGTCATTGCCCACATGAGCATTGAAGTCCCCCAGCAGAACGATGGAATCCCCAGCGGGAGCGCTCTCCAGCACCCCCTCCAGGGACTCCAAAAAGGGTGGGTACTATGAACTGCTGTTTGGTGCATAGGCACCAACAACAGTCAGGACCCGTCCCCCCATCCGAAGGCGGAGGGAGGCCACCCTCTCGTTCCACCGGGGTGAATCCCAACGTACAGGCACCGAGCCGGGGGGCAATAAGTATACCCACACCTGTTCGGCGCCTCTCTCCGTGGGCAACTCCAGAGTGGAATAGAGTCCAACCCCTCTCAAGAGGACTGGTACCAGAGCCCAAATTGCGTGTGGAGGTGAGTCCGACTATATCGAGTCGGAACTTCTCAACCACACACACCAGCTCGGGCTTCTTCACTGTCAGAGAGGTGACATTAAACATCCCTATAGCCAGCTTCTGTACCCCGGGGATCGGATCGCCAAGGTCCCTGCCTTCGGCCACCGCCCAGCTCGCACTGCAGCCGACCCCTTTGGCCCCTCCCACAAGTGGTGAGCCCATGGGAAGGGGGACCCAGGTTACCCTTTCGGGTTGTGCCTGGCCGGGCCCCGTGGGTGCAGGCCTGGTCACCAGGCGTTCGCCTTCGAGCCCCACCTCCAGGCCTGGCTCCAGAGGGGGGCCCCGGTGACCCGTATCCGGGCAAGGGAAAACTGAGTCCATTGTTTGTCGTCATCATAAGGGGTCTTTGAGCCAAGCTTTGTCTGGTCCCTCACCTAGGACCTGTTTGCCATGGGTGACCCTACCAGGGGCATAAAGCCCCAGACAACTTAGCTCCTAGGATCATTGGGACACACAAACCCCTCCACCACGATAAGGTGACGCCTCAAGGAGTGGTTCTGTCATGGTGAGATGACAAAATGTGACACTACACACGTCTCCTCCCCAGGGATGGAATAGCATTGAAAACCCACTGGTGATAGGATTGACCGTGGGGTGCTTGAGAGACAGACTGGGGTAGTTAGCTAAGGCTACGTTTGCATGACCTTGCTCTTGGCATTTTGCAAGCTTCGTGTACAGACCGCAGTGTTGTTAACGCAGACCATCATCATAAAACTGTATGTATGCCAAGCCAGTAGTTGGTGCTGTCGCTTTCAGTAATGTGACTCCAATGGAATCAATATTGGTATAATGAATGTACATTTTGTGATGCTCCAATAGCACTGTGGGCCATATTCGCACAAGGCCAGACTAAACACTTTACACACGTGCACATTCTCAGTTCTTACAGACGACGGTTTCACTGTTTACATTCCGATTGTGCTATGGTTTTCAACCTTTTTTTTTTTTTTTTTTCAAATGGTTTTGCATAAAAACAACTGTTTTAGGCCTGAAAAACAGTTATTTGAATGAATTGCCAAAACGACATATCCGTTTTTTAGTTGAAATAGATGCATGTAAAAAAAACTAAACCTAAGATGTAAACAAATCTCTTATACACAGTCACTTTATTTCCATGAATGTTCAAGAGAAATGCTATCAGGTGGGCTGTTTCAGTCATCTAATCCATACTTAATCATGGATAAATCAGCAAGGGGATTTCATAAGAATTTCCATGAGAATTGGGGGTACTCGATTATTTTATATCTAAAAAAAATTCAGTCGGTTGTGTGGGATTAGGTTTTGCTGAGTTCCGTGTGAAGCAATTGATGCAAAAATAGTGAGTGGAGAGGCCCTGTTGATCGCTGTCGAATGGAGGTATTTTGACACTACTGCTTCAGGCAGCATTTATCTGCTCAACATAACACTGCATAGAAACTGGAGTTTAAAACATTTAGAGACACGTTCTCCCATCTCTAGTACATTTTTACAAAACTTGCATTTGAGTAATTTCCACATTGGTGAAAGGATATTAAAATCAAATCCCTCTCCGAGAAGGAGCTGGAAGAGCTTGTATAAACGAAACACATTTTTATGAACTGTGCAATCTGTACGAAACTTGGTGTAACAGCTCCTGCATAGCAAACATTGTTCAAATAGAATTTGTGAATAGGATTGTTTTTGAAAGTTTGACATTTGCGTGTGTGGATGCTTTTAATGGGAACATTGTTACTTTTGGGGGGGGAAAACAGATGTATAAAAAAATATAATATGGGAAGTTGGCACAAAATCGTGTCTCCTGGTATGTTGCTATCCTATTCCGGTAGAAGCTTCTTTTTTTTTTTTTTTTTTCCCAGATGATGCAGAAAGAGTTTTGGGAGCAGGTTGACTTCAAGAGGGCTCAGGCACTTCTTCCTACTCATGTCAAGTTTGCTACATGTGATCTCTCGTGTGTGTGTGTGTGTTGTGTCATCGGTGTCTACTGGCCCTACTGCCACTCGGCATTCCTGACATTCTGTGTCTGTCGCGTTTGAGTCATGATGGGTGTGGACTCACCTCGGCGATTTAGCTTGCCGACGCTCTAGTGTTTGATTGTAAAGTGACTTTCAGTGCGTTTCCTGGTGTCTGCCATCAATCTCAAATGAGGAATGTGAAAGAAATAACCCCCTGTTGATGCGTTTGTTTTGCTTCTCAGATCCTTGTCGATCTGGCAAAAAAAACAAGAAACAGCTCGCTGTGTGTTAGCAATGGAGCTTTCTCTGTGAGTAAAGAACGGAAAGATTAAACGGTTCAGTTCCAAATTCATTCTGAGTGATTGGAAACAGGATCTAGTTGTCTAAAAAGTACCCCAGCTTTTTTGAAGATTCATTAGTATTTATTAGATTACCTTGAAGCCATTGATTTATCTTGCATGAAGTTCAACGGTCACAGTCTCACTTTTTTGGATGAGGTTGGATATTTTTTGAACCGGGTGAATGCAGAAGTACTCTTCAAAGCTGTGTCACAATGTTGCGTGATTGCATTGGTGTGAGAGTAATGCAGTCTAAAGAATGGAACAACACACTTCCATATTAACACACCTTAGGTTTCAATTGATAAACACTAAGCCTTTCACTGTTCAACAGTGAAATGACCTGCAAGTAAAACAAGCTTTATGGTAAATAAATGCTCTTGTGTAAGGAGGGAGACAGCCTTTTTGCCTTGGGTGCCCACTCTCCCACAAATAAGATATTACTCCAAAAGAAACCTCAAAAAGCCAGATTACAGTTTCCAAATGCACACAAGGACAAGAACCTAATTCTTTTTGACGAAACTCACGTTGAACTGTTTGGCTATAATGAGCATCAATCGTTACCTTTGGAGGAAAAAGAGGGAAGTTCGAGAGATCACCATCCCAATTTTGAAATACGGGAGTGGCAGCATCATGTTTTGGGATTGTTTTTTCAGAGGGGGGACTGGTGCACTTCACAAAATAGATGACATCATGAGTAAAGAACATTATGTGGAAATACAGCAGCAACCTCTCAAGACATTATCAGGAAGTTAAAGCCTGGACGCAAATGGCTCTTCCAAATGGACATTGAATGGAAGCATACTGCCCAACTGGTTAAAAAGTGGCATAAGGATAACAAAGTCAATGTTTTGGAGTGGCCGTCACAAAGCCATCAAAAATAATTCTCTCTTTATTCTTGCATCTAGCAAATAGAAATAGTTTTGGTAATCCAAATTGACCAAAAACAGTTAAAGTTAAGTCTGATTTCATGTCAGAAACTGAGAAAAAAAGCATATGTAAAGTTCCGATTTCAACTGTGTATAGTGTATTTTTTGAGAAAAAGCAAATGTGGCTGAGTTGCCCTAAACAAATAAAGAGCCTCAAGAAGAAGATTGTTGAGATGGCTAGTGAGCTGATTGAGAGCGGGAATGGGAGCAATACCTCATTGCGACTGAATTGCAAAGCAGGATTTGCATAAATGAGGCTGAAACGTCGGCAGGGCGAGCTGACGTAAACGCTGAAAAGAAGGCGAACGTGTTTGTTTTGGGCTATGCCTCTCCGTAAGAAGTGTCAGAAAAATTCCAGGCAGTGAGATGAATTAAAGTTGCTGGACAGTGGGTTTAATGCAAGGCCAGCAACCCTCTCCCCCCCGCTGATCCAACACCATTAACCCCAAACACAGGTATAAATCCTCCCATCTTCCCTCCGGAGCAAGTCTGGTGACGTAGTTCAAACGGGTCACTCAGCAAGCCCAGGAATGCTGTGACATAAACGTGTAATGAAATGCTGCCATGAAGTGAAAAGCCTCTCCCAATGGAGAGAGAACTGTGTGCGCGCCTTATTGTCCAGAAGCAGAAAATTGCAGGTAAAAGCTCATTTGTAGAGACTCCTTCCGCTTCCTGTTAACTTGCATGCAATGATCCTGTAAAGTAAAGTCATAGGTACAGTAAATAGTTGTGTGAAAAACACTTGGCCATAAATATGAAATAATCACAGTAAACGCAGTAGAGACCACCCATAAACCCCCAGTACATACATTAGGTTCCTGGTGGGTATGTTTGATTAAAGTGGGCTTAGATGTTCTCCTGCCGCCCCCAAATTTGTATGCATGACCGTTTGGACATGGCCAATAGCAACATTTGGGGATTTCAGCTTTGTAATTCTGTTTTGAATTGTTTTATTTAGGGCTTGTTAATATCAAGGATCTGGAGAATCAACGACATTTTTTTCAAGGCTCCATGTTGAGCTCTCACAGCAATGAATTTGCAACATAAGCAGTAAGAGAGTGACATTTAAATTGGAAGGAAGTGAAGTTTCTTCGTAGATATTTTGCGGTTCTTTAGTCTGGTAAAGTAAGCACGTCAATACAACAATTCTACCTTCAAAGTGTGTGTTTTCAGCCGTTGGACTTGCCAATGCCACGAGGCTGCTTTTACTTGTTGACATGCTCGTAGTTCTTAACAAGAGTCAGTACACTCGCGTTAACTTTATTTTGTTTGCAGTTGGCTTGTATATTAGAATATTAGAGGTTTGGTTCAAGCCTCAGGCCCTGCTGTTCTTCCTTTTTGTTTGTTTAAGCAAAAAAGGAAATGGTTGTATTTGGAATTGTTGAAAAACAAACTTTGATCATGAAAATGTGTATAAAGTAACAGTTCTGCAGCTGTTTTGTTTGCTGTTATGTTTTACACCTTGATCGCTGAATATTTTTCTCCATAATTCAAATATGCAGAACAGTTCAGCAATAAGAATGTCATCAGAGGCTACTTGAAGGGCACTGACACAAAAACCCTGCCATGACGGACTCTAAACAGTTATTGTCCGACAACTAATGCTGAAATCTGTCAGTGACAAATGGTTTTGATTGTGATATTTGAGGAATCTAGTCTGCATCATTACCCTTTCGTCCTTTTAAAATATTTTAATCACTAGACACCGCATCTCTGCTTTTTGCAGATGATGTGGTTCTGTTCGCTTCAAGCCGTGATCTCCAATTCTCACTGGAGCGATTCGCAGCCGAGTGTGAAGCAGCTGGGATGAGAATCAGCACCTCCAAATCTGAGACCATGGTCCTCAGTCGGAAAAGGGTGGCGTGCCCTCTCTGGGTCAGGGATGAGATCCTGCTCCAAGTGGAGGAGTTCAAGTATCTTGGGGTCTTGTTCACGAGTGAGGGAAGAATGGAACGGGAGATCGACAGGCGGATCGGTGCGGTGTCTGCAGTGATGCGGACCTTTTATCGGTCCGTTGTGGTAAAGGAGCAGCTAAACCGAAAGGCAAAGCTCTCGATTTATCGGTCGATCTACGTTCCTACCCTCACCTATGGTCGCGAGCTGTAGGTCATGACCGAAAGAACAAGATCCCGGATACAAGCGGCCGAAATGAGTTTCCTCCGCAGGGTGTCCGGGCTCTCCCTTAGAGATAGGGTGAGAAGCTCGGTCATCCGGGAGGATGTCAAGAGTAGAGCCGTTGCTCCTCCACATCGAGAGGAGCCAGATGAGGTGGCCGGGGCATCTGATTCGGATGCCTCCCTGGTGAGGTGTTCCGGGGACGTCCCACCGGGAGGAGACCCTGGGGACGACCCGGGACACGCTGGAGAGACTATGTCTTTCGGCTGGCCTGGGAACGCCTCGGGATCCCCTCAGAAGAGCTGGAGAAAGTGGCTGGGGAGAGGGAAGTCTGGGCGTCCCTGCTAAAGCTACTGCCCCCGCGACCCGACCTCGGATAAGCGGGAGAAAATGGATGCATGGATAGACACCACAGTGGGTGAAATATCAAACTTTCATCCCATCTTTCTTTGATGAACCACACTGCTATTTAATTATTACCTCATTAAAAGCTCTAAATTGCCTCGACCCGACTTGTTCTGGACTGAAATCAGAATCAGAATCGTCCTTATTTGCCAAGTATGTCCAAAAAACACACAAGGAATTTGTCTCCGGTAGTTGGAGCCGCTCAAGTATGACAACAGACAGTCAATTTACAGAACACGTTGGAGACAGAAAGACATTGAGAACAACAGTCAGTGAGCAATAAAGGGTTGCTAGCTATCTGGTAATGCCGGTAAAAAATGTTTGTTTGAATCTTTTTGCACAACTGTTAAAAAAAAAAAAAAAAAAGAGTCCTCTAACACTTAGAGCAGTTCGAATGACTAATCTCGCAATAGTCCGGTGCAATGACCATTGTGCAAAGGGCGCCGAGACTTCAAGGAGTGTATGCGGTTTAAAGTGACGAGTAGTGCGATAATCTGGGACAATGTTGATTGTGCAAATGTTGCAGATACTCCTCAGTCAGTGTGCAAATGGGGCAGATGCTACTCTGGCATGAGTGGCCAGTATTGGTCAACAACAAATATGCAAATAGTGCAGCGTGGCGAGACAACTACAGTGAGTCCAAGAGTAGTATATAATTGGACCGACAGAAATGTGACAACAAACTCAGACAAAAGAAATTGGCAGCATGTTGCAATGGAATTGTAAGTTAGCTGTAGATTGCAAGAGGGAAGAAGCTGTTGGAATGTCTGGTAGTTCTAGTTTGCATTGATCGGTAGCGCCTACCTGAGGGAAGGAGCCGGTGACCGGGATTTGGAGGGTCCGAGAGGATTTTGCACGCGCTTGTCTTAGTTCTGGCAGCGTGCAAGTCCTCAAGGGTGGGTAGGGGGGTACCGACAATCCTTTCAGCAGTTTTGATGGTCCGTTGCAGTCAGAGTTTGTCCTTTTTTGTAGCAGCACTAAACCAGACTGTGATGGAAGAACACAGGACTGATTCGACGACCGCTGTGTAGAACTGCCTCAACAGCTCCTGTGGCAGGCCGTGCTTTCTCAGAAGCCGCAGGAAGTACATACTCTGCTGGGCCTTTTTGAGGACGGAGTTGATTTTGATCGGCCACTTCAGGTCATGAGAGACTGTAATTCCCAGGAACTTGAAGGTCTTGACGGTTGACACAAGGCAGCTGGACAGCTTGAGGGGAAGCTGTGGCGAAGGATGCCTCCTGAAGTCCAAGATCATCTCTACAGTCTTGAGAGATTCATAAATGCATGTTGACATGGACAGTAACAAACCATCATCAAAAATCACTCCTAACGTTATTTTTTACATTTTACATACCTCCATTTCATTACTGATTCATAACTAATGATGCAGCTGCATCACAGGATGCGATCTATATTGAGCACACTGAGGAACTTCCACGCACTTGCGGTGTCCTGTGGTGTTTTTATTTAATTTTTTTATTTTTGGCCTTCCTTATTGTGAGGTTTGTCCAAACAGTGTAAATTGGACACATAAGGCTTGTCTGTTCTTGTGCTGAAACGGCCTCCTTATGCTCACGTGCCTTTGCGATACGTCCAGCGGAGACGTAAATCACTTTGCTTGTAGTAGACTGTTGAGAGATTAGTGCTGCTGCTGTAGCAGGAGTCTTGTTTTTCTTTCTCCTCATTCCCGGTGACAACCCCCATCCCCCACAGAACCCTCTCCCGGACACTCCAACGGTCTACCTCCTTCTCCACAGGAGAACTCTGGAACCAGTCACAGTGTTGAGGTTTTGGAAGAGCTCCTAAATATTTTCGGGATGACAATGTAATTTCACTGACTTGGTTGCGTTCTCATGCAATCCTCCCTCTCGCTCACCAGTCTACTCCTCCCCACCTCCCCTCCTTGACTTTACACCTCACTACTTTCTGTACTTGCTGCACCTACAGGCACACTTACTTAACCCTAAAACACCTCTAAACCTTTTACTGTTGAAAGGTGAAACCGGTTGGCGAAGTTAAGGATTTTCCAGCTCAATCGTGCATTGTATTTTGGCACCCTTTCATCACTGTTTCAATGCGACCCTTGGTGCAATACATTTTGGTGAACAATGCAATTGAACTTGCGGGCCAAACTATCCTCTACTTCAGACTGGTCACAAAGTGTGACTGTGGATGGGCATAATAATCAATCGTCAACAAGTCTGATGATAATTTGTAGAGATGTCCCTATCCATCTTTTTTTTACTTCCGATCCGATACCGATATTGCAGCCTTGAGTTTTGGCCGATACCGATATCTGTCCAATCTGATTTCAGCAATAATTGTACATAATGTACTTATTTTGTAGTATGGAATGTTAGAAAAGCCTTGCCCAAGTGATATTACTCAGAGAACAATAATGTTCAACGGTAGGTATGAGAAAACTGACCCATTTATTATTAACCAATGGGTTACATACAGTAACTGCTGTGTGCATCTTGAGCTCAGAGGGGCAGTGTGGTGATCAAGAGCATTGTATTTGGATTAAAGGATTTAAAAAAAAAAAAAATTGGAGATATAAAGAGAGTGACAACATACAAGGTTTGTAAATCCAACATAAGACACTTGGATTTGAAATCTTCATCAGACTCTATGAAACCCACAGCGGCAGTTAAGCTGTGTTAGCATCACAGTTCAGCTCACCAATAGCTGATTGAACATTAGCTAAGCTTCATGTTAGTTTTGCGTTCAATTGAGAAAAGAATAGTGTTTGACAATACGGAAACTGGTTTGGGACCATTAAAAACCGATCGTGAATGTGTTAGACTAAACGTACGTGTAGACTCTGCCGCTGATAAATGTTTACTCCCATATATATTTTGATATTTATAATCACAGTAACAGGGTTACATAAATTGGTAGCTGTAAACATTAGGGGAAAAAAACATTTATTAATATAAGTATACAGTATATTATCGCTGTTGGGTGGAAGTAATTGCCATATTTTTGGAATTATTAAACATTTTATAGTTTGTTCTCAAGCTATTCTCAATTCTTCAGATTGTTTAATAATTTGTAAAAATATCAGACCCTTGTGTCAATGTCCATGTATAGTATTGACATGCAAGTTTGAGATTGAAAACATTATAAAAAATAAAAAAAAGAGATTGTATAAGCATGTACATTTGTGGCAATTTATGTTTAACTTAGCTACAAATAGTGGGTAGAGTGAATAATTCTGGGATTTATTATTGGGGTTATTTGTTCTGCTACACTGGTAGTTTGTTCTTGTTTTATATTAAAAAAAAAATCTAGGAAAACTTACTAGAAGTAATCCGTTATAGAGATGAACTATCATCATAAAACTTTTAACTGTACAGGCAGTGTTTTTAGTAACATTTTAATTAATCATTACCGTTGTAAAAACAAGTTAACCATGTAAAATAATAAAACAACCACACAATTTAAAATAATGGTCTCGATGCATATGGTGATGCTGGATGAAAATACTGGCACCACCGGAGTCTTATTGCTTTGAATGCCAGTGTGCTTATGTTACCTAACTTACTGTATGGTGTGCATTCCTTTTGTTCTTTTGTTGACATCTCAGCACAATCTTAGTGGTCTAAAAAGCCAAAGAAACAGCTCAATTTTTAAAGTTAATCCTAGGAAAGACCAGTATCAGATTGTGACTGTACGACAATCGCAAGCAAACATGGTTTCACGGTTTTGCAATTACAGCTCTAAAATGTTTAAAAAAAAAAAATTTTTTTTTAATGTTTGTGTAAAATTTTGTACATCGAACACGCTTCCATAGGTACATTAGCAAATATGAAAAGAAAATAAACAAATTGCCAAAAGACAAAAGTCGTCAGGCTCTATGACTGCTCGCAGCAATCACTGGCAGGGGAGCGGTCTCGTCACTTTGCCAGCACTAACGACTCAAGGAAGAAAAAAAAAACACCGGCCCGTACTTGTGATGTAAAGTTTTAGCCGTTTTGAAACAGATTTTTTTTTTTTTAAGACTCGGGTATACCTTGAAACTGGTAACCGATGCTGATGCTGACATTGACGTCTCGCATGATGATCTCCGCTGAATAAGTGTTAAAAACACATGCCTAGAAGTAATCCTTCGCTTGCTGAGCCGAGGTATTGTGTAACATTATATATGACGGCCGGTCATGTTTTTTTCTTTCAACTTCAAATTTATATTTCTCTGTTGTGTTCTGAATTGTACATCAGGGACATTCAACTTAAGAGGTTCAACATTGTGTGTTTAGTTTTGCTCAGACTATAGTCTCCCGCTCCATTTGTGCTAACAGCCTTTTTTTTTCTCCTTCTCTTTCTCTGCAGTGTGCCCGAGGGCCATTGAAAGCCCCCTTGAGGAGTTTCATAAATACACAGTGAACGAGAAAAGACTCCTGGACTATTGTTATTGTTTTTACCCGTTTTCTCTTTCGCACAAACACACCACACACATACATACAGGGGCGGGCGCACACACTCACACAGACAAGGAGACGTAAAGGAGAATGTTGGAGGTCCAAGAGGAGAGGCCAGCGGCGGCAGGTACAGCAGCGACACATTTCAGTAAGAAGGAGCGCGGCAAGAAGGAGCGAGAGGAGGCCAAGGACGGACGGGGGAACCTCAGCAACCTCGGGAATCCAGGCTCCAGGAACGTCCGTGCCAAGGCGCCGCTCGCACACGCGGGCAGTCCACACCAGCACCTCACTTCGCCCTGTTCTGTCGTACTGGTAACCCCATCAATGCACTCCAATAGGCTAAAGAACTCCCCATCCACCAACACACAAAGGTGAGTGGGGCCAGAGTCCATGTGGAAATGAATGATGTTGAGCATGTCTCTATAACCATGCATTTCTTTTTATGAAATCTAGCAAAGCATGTTTATCTGCTAAGTGAAAGGAGAAAATACGTGCCACGTATTTGACTGTTTTCAGACTGAAAATGTAAGAAAATATGGAGTTTGGCCCTTCATAGCTGTAAAAGCGTTCATTCTACAAGATTTTGTCTGAAAGTTTGCGTTCATTTATGCAGTGTAGTACATTAGTTAGGCGGGCAGCGCAAGTGGTTAGCACATCAGACTGGCAGTACTGAAGTCCTGGGTTTGAACCTCAGCTCTGGCCTTCCCGTGTGGTGTTTGAATGTTCTCCTTGTGCGGGTTTTCTTTGGGTGCTCCGGCTTCCTCCCACATTCCAAAATTCCGTGTGTTAGGTTCATTGAACGCTAAATTGTCCTTAAGTGTGAATGTGAGGGTGAATGCTTGTCTATATGTGCTCTGCAATTGACTGCTGACCAGTCCAGGGTGTTCCTAATCTCTCACCCAAAGTCAGATGGATTAGACTCCAGCTCTCAGCAGTGACTGATGAGGACAAGCACTATAGAAAATGGATACATGGACCTGAGTGAGCTTTCACTGATTGGACCAGGAAAAGAAGGTCGGACTGTTTGTTCAAGTTCATTCCAAAAGTGTTTCCACACCAAACTCCTCCAAGCATGCCTTTATGGGCCTTGCTTTGTGCAATGGGCCACAGTCATGCCTGACTGTCACCACAATGTCGTAAAAACATCAAATTTCACAAAATGTCTGAAATCTCTTTCGCACAGATCTTAAGATCTAACTTTTTTAAAACAAGGCCCAGCCAAGGGAGGTTTTTCCCACAACAATGTGTGTTTTCACACAACGATGCAACATCCCGCAATGAGATAATTTTATGACATGAGCACCAGAACCTGGCGTGACCTCTAAAATACTTGATGGACGGCAATAATTGCTTTCAACACAAAAGGCAAAGTGAGTGGCAGGTGTGAAACCCGCAGTGCTGTCCCTGCATTGCGGGTGTCGTCCCGCCATTGGTGTGGCTCTGATGCGGCCTACGGTGGTGTGTCGGTGCTTTTTATACAGAACAGCCATGTGGAAACAATTGCAGCTTTTACGGTACACCCTGGACTGGTCGCCAGCCTATCATATGGCACATACAGACAGAGGACCATTCATATGGACAATTTAGATTTCAGTGAATTTAACATGCATGTTTTTGGAATATGGGGGGAATAACTGACAAAAGCACGGTTAGAACATGCAAACTCCGCACAGGAAGGCCCGAGGGCGGATTTGAGCCTCCAACCCTCCAAAGTCTGTGTCGGATGTGCTAACCACCACCTTAGCTCGTCATGCCAATCAAAAATTGGTTTGAAAAGATTCACCTTGTTTGCCTTTAATTGACACAAGGGCGTGAGAACATACTATTACATACAGTATCGAAAGTCTTTACTTCGCATCGAAAATATATTGCTCCTGGCATAAGGGTCTTCAACCCTTTTCACTGTTAGTTACTTTGACAAAATCAAAACAGTAGGTACTCTTGTGTTTTCATTATGATAGGTACATATGCATTCAAGGGTCACTTAGAATGTTTGCAATTGCAAAATGTGTAATTTGGGACATTTGTTGATCGTGGATGTTTTTCATGTTTTTGTCCCCATCTAAACACTGAAAAAAATGTTGCAGCTGCAAGTTACTGTTTTTTTGTTTTAAAAAAAAAAAAAAGACAATCCAAGTTGTTTCATTGACAGGTGACTGATAATTTTTTGCTTTGTGTTTATAAAATAAAAAAAAGAATAATAAAAAAAGGTGGGATGGCTGTGATTGGTTATAGAAATACCAAAGGATTTAATGTGCATTATCTTTGACCAATTGGTGAGCGTCTCAGTATCAGATGACTTGGAGAGGAGTGCTGTAAATTGGAGTTATTAAGGTCAAGAAAAAAGACGGTTGTAAGCAATGAGTCAACAAGGTGTCTGTTGTATTTTCTCTGCATGTGTGCGTATGTCACACTGTATGATAGGCTGTGGTGAAACTGACTGTATTCACGTCCAACCTCAGCATGCCCCTGTGGCCTCAAGCAAAGGTCCTCCATGTGTGATCTGGAGATGTCCTGGGTTCAGGGAGTGCATTGTCTTTGGAACTTTTCCCTGCAAACTCATGTATCAGTCTCTGGAAACAGCTGTCTGGACTGCCAAAACTCTCCCTGGCGCTCCCCTGTTTTTTTTTATTTTTTTTTTTAATTTTTTATTTTTTTTAATTTTTTATTTTTTTTATAAATACTCGCAGCAGCCCTGTGTTTGTACATATACTAGTGAGCAAGGCTGTGGTTGTGCTTTTTGGACTTGTTGGCATTCGTTTCACACTGCTTGTACGAGGACGAGTAGGAGGGAGGGATTAGGGTGTGGCAAGTAAATTCTCTGAAAGTTGGATTTGTCCTGCTCGACAAGACTGAGCTGCTTTCATAGAGAGCGAGTTTGTCCGCAGCAGTCATTTCTACAGGGGCGATGTCTGCAATGTTGTACTCTTTCCATGGAGAGTTTTGGATGAGGTAGAAAAGATTTCTAGGTCAGAAGCGAGATGTCCTATATAAAACCTAAATTGAGTCCTCTACACATTAAATTTTTACCAAATTGGATCATGACTGGGTTACCTCAGGTGGAGTAGTGGTAATGATGTTTGTCTCACAGCTGAGGGGTCATGAGTTTGAATCTCTGCTCAGGCCATCCCTTGTGGAGTTTGCATTTTCTCTTCATGCTTGCTTGAGTTTTCTCAACGTTCTCCAGCTTCCTCCCACCAGTATTATTTTTTGACAGCAAATTTTATTTAGTCTTATTCAGTCTTTTGACAAAAAAAAAATATTTAGATTTTGTCATAATTTTGTCATTTAGATTGTTTTAGGTTTAGTCTAGTTTTGGTTGACAAAATACCATAAGATTACAGTTGTAAATTTAGTCAGCTAAAATAAAAAATGTGTCAAGGGTATATATTTAAACTTTCCCTTCAATTTCTAAAAGTAATCACATTCACCTAGATCAGCAGTACGCAATTTGTGATAAAAGTCCCACCAGTCATATGCGACCTCCCTTTAGTGGTACATGAAGGAATCACTGAATAAAATGTGCATAATGTTTCAGTGGTTGAGAGCTTCTTTGTTTTTTTTAATCCAGTAGAGTACATTTGTAAAATTAATATACCTGTACCTGTCTCTGGCAGGCATTTACGTCTCATTTTTATTTGTTGACAAAAATGTGAAAACAGACAACTGAAGAAGGCATAAAATTGTCGGGTCAACTTCATCCCTCAATTCGCCCTTTTTTCAGTGTTGGTGTTGACATGGACATAATGCAGAAAAATGCAAATCACACTGCCCCTGTCCTCCCGCAAAAACGGCACAGCAGAAGAACGGCGAAGCAGAAGAAAAAACAACATGGGGAGTTAATCCTGTGATACTGATGGTACAAAAGAAGAAGCCTTGTGGTTTTGTGAGACTTTGGAGGTGTATTTTACCTGAAAATTGTCAATTCTGAATTGTTTGACTGCAGGGATTTCCTTTCTTTTTTTCCCGTTTTGTTGTTCATGCTCATGCATAACTGAACTAAATATTTGGCTTAATGTAAAAAAAAAAAAAAAAAAAAAAATCCTGAATACTAGTTTCACATTGTTTTTCTTTGTGTGTTCCTTTGCGTAAGCCCTAAACCTAAGACGGAGGCCATGGTACGCTCACCTCCCGTCATGTCCCCCTCCACTGCCTCCCAGATGGACTCTAAAATGCCCAATCAGGGTAAACCAGGGAGCGCTGGCAGCCAATCGCAGCCCTCGCCCTGTGATCCCAAGACTCTGGGTGCCAAAGGAGCACAAAGCGTGGCAGGGGGCATCGGGCTGAAGAATGGCCAGAGCTTGACCTCCGGCACCAGCTCCAAAGTGAAAGTGAAAAGGGAGCGAAGCACATCGGTGGAGTCGTTCGAACAGCCGGAGAGCGGAACGCCCACGAGTGACGAGAAAGGTAAGGCATCTTATAACTGCCGCTTGATTCATGTTGACCAGGTTTCAGAGGCCAGTATTACTCAGAGGGCTTGTAAAGATTTGCTGGCAGAACCTATGATTTCATAGGTAGATTATGCCATCTTTCTTTGTAATGGTTTTAACTGCTCACCGCTGAAAGAACGGAACAGCTAACAGCGGAACAGGAACAGCTACAATGCTTGAATGCTTTTTTGTCTGTAACTCATGACGGCCCTAAGTCTTGTAGCTATAAGCATGATCTCTTTTTGGGGATGGACATAATAATAAATTAATTGATCTTGGAATTAATTGTTGATTAATTGCATTCTTGAAGCAATTGCACTGCTTGGCCTCGCTGTTGACTGAGTTTCAACGAGTTTGGTGTCTAATGTAGAACAGTGTGAGATTAGCTATTAGGAGTTTAGCTACATCCAGAGTAATTTAAAGGAAATGGAAATTAACGACGGGGAAATTGAATGCTCTTGAGTTGACTAAATTATTGGAACCGGATTGTTTGTTGAACAACATTTATGGTCCACATATACAATATAAACAATTTAAGGTAACCAGTAGCATATAACGTTATCTGCGACCAAGCATTCTACTTGGACAAGTAAATTTCTAGTTGGTCCTCACTTTACGAAAGTTCTTCGCTTTGTGCTTTACTGCCGTTTTGAGGTTACAAACGGCCGACAAGGAACTAGTTCACGCAGCGGCCTAAGAACATGTTGTCACATGGCACAAGAAGGCAAGGTCAGTTACAGCACTTTCTGTTTGTCATTTGATTGTTTTATATTTATTGCCTAAAATAGTTTTCCACACAAATATTTACCGACTAACTTTACTGCTGCATTAGCGTAGGTTAATGATGGACTACGTCACATTTCGACTTGTGTACAAATTCGAGTTACGTTGCCGCCGTAGCAACGGAACTTCCCCTGAAATGTCCTTCGCTTTTTTACGGTCTGTTTAGATTCTCAATCATCTACGTCTAGGTAATGTGCAAGAGTTGAATCGAGGCAACAGGACTCTTCTTGGTTGTTGAACCTACCTTTCAACAACCAATAAATGGTAAATGGAGTGCACTTATATAGCACTTTAACTACACTATCACTGTGCCCAAAGCGCTTTGCTCACACATTGACACACATTTATACACTAATGGGCGGCTGCTGCCATGCAAGGCGCTACCAGGCCCACTGGGAGCAAATCGGGGTTTAGTGTCTTGCCCAAGGACGCTTCGACAGCGGACAGTACTTATAGTATATACACATGCCTGCCTCTCATTGTAACTTACAGTGCCATGTGTAAGACCACTTTTGGTTTTGTGTGTTTGCGTAGACAGTAGCAGAGTGAAAAGGATGTGTGTGGCGGAGAGGAGGCAGCCTTACAGTGGAGCCGACTGGTGCTCCGGGGGAGAAAGTGACGAAGATGACAAAGGATTCTTCAGTAAGTGTGCTTCCGAGCATGTGTTAGTGGTCCAACCGTTGATCAATTCCACGCGTGACTGCACTGCAACACCTCCTAAAGCTGCGTTGTCTCGCCCTTGTCTTCCCGCAGACTGTAACTCCAGTGACGTGAAGCCGCCAGATTCTGTCACCCATTCTACCTCCAACGCTGGTCTCAGCCGCTCATCCACACCCTCCCACAATTTACTCGGAGGCCAGGGCTCCACGACGGAACCTGCGAGTGGCCAGAAACCAGGCTCCAAACTAGTCTATGTCTTCACCACAGAGATGGCTAACAAGTAAGGAAACTTGCAATAACACTATTCCTTCTCAGAAAGTGTGTGTTGGGGCATTAGTGGCGGGAATGAGAAATCGCTGTTGTGCTTCACTTTTTTGGTGCTGTGGAAAACAAGGAAGAGTTGAACAAGAGTGTTAACAATTATATCGATTAAACAGAAGCAAATGGAAATGAAAGCCTGACGCCAGTAAAGACCGTGTATTTCACCACACTAACCTCTTTCCAAGGGTGTGCGTATAAAGTACTGTAGTTGCTGTTTTCTGATCTTGACATCGTGGTCACTGTCCTATCTGCTGCCAATTGAATACAAATGATAAATGGTTGTTTCTGCTTGCTGATACTGTATCTGTTTTCCTTCTTGACTTCAGGGCAGCTGATGCAGTTCTGACTGGCCATACAGAAAACATCATCACCTTCCACATGAAAAACATCTCCAACGGCAAAGACAAAGCTCACCTCCTCCTGGTAAAGACTTGCTAATATTCACCTACATTTATCACAGATAATCATCTTCACCTCTCTAATCATGTTTTTGTTCTTTTTTCCCCACCTTATTTTATTAAAGAACAATGCCGCAAACACCCTCCGAAATGACTCCAAGCCTTCCCAGCAAACGCCGTCCCATGGCCAAGATCCGAGCCACCTGCCTGGATCCAAGCCGTCCTTAACGGGCATGGCAGAGCCAGCCCCACCCCAGTCCACAAACCAGGGAAGCCAGTCTGGCGTTCTTCCACAGGATGGCTCGTCCACCCAAGGCATTGAATCAAAAAATCTTCCCAGCAGTAGCCCCAGCAACAACGCAGGCCCTAATGACCAGACACCCATGAGCCAACCTGAGGCAGGCCTCAACGCTCCCACAGCAGGTGAAGTAGGGCAGGGCGTAGGGCTCGGGGGGCCGGGTCTGACGCCTCAGCAACAGCAGCAACAATTGGCTCAGGAGCTTTTAAATATGGAGGCGAATACAGAGGGTCTGTCCCAAGAACAGTTGGAGCATCGCCAGCGCTCACTGCAGACATTGCGAGACATCCAGCGCATGCTTTTCCCAGATGACCGCGACGCACCACCCCCTGGGCCTCCACAGTCACACGGTGGGCCCCACGACGGAGGCCCTGACTGTCCTCCCCGGAGGTCTGAGCCAGGCCCTTTGCAGGCCATGATTGCACAATCTCAAAGCCTTGGACCACCAGGTGGGCCAGGAGGACCTCGCCCACAAGGGCCACCCTTTGGACCTCCTCACGGTCCCAGAGACATGCCCCCTTTTCCGCAGGATGAAATGGGTCCTCACATGGGAGGCCCGGGTGGCTGTGGAGACGGTGATCAAATGACCCCAGAACAGGTGGCGTGGTTGAAGTTACAGCAGGAGTTTTATGAGGAGAAGAGGAAGAAACAAGAAATGCAACACCGGCCACTTCCTCCAGACATGATGATGCACCCCCATGGTCCACGTGCCATGATACGAGGACCTCCACCGCCCTATCAGATGGGCCCAGGAGAGATGTGGGGAGGACCAAGTGGGCCACAAGACCCTTACCCAGAACGCATGGGCATGGGCCCTGGCCCTGGTCCAAGAGGCATGCCCCCTCATATGCAGAGGATGCCTGGCTTCTCAGGAATGATCAATCCTGAGATGGAGGGCCCCCCGCGGCCCGGAATGGGGTGGCCTGACGACATGCCGCCTCGTATGGGAGATGCACGAGGGTTTCCTGGTGGTCCGGGGGCCATGTTTTCTGGCCCGGGTGGTAGAGGGGAGCGCTTCCCAAACCCTCAGTCAGTCCAAGAAGCAATGTTCCACCAAGGTATGGGCGGAGAGAAGGGCCTTCCCCCTGGTATGATGATGGACATGCAAAGGATGATGGGCCACCAAAGAGGTGGAATGGAACCCGGTAATAGCATGGGTATGTTTCCAAGAATGCCCGGTGACGGTCCTATGAGTCCATCGTCAAGGCTCCAGGGAATGGGCGGTCGAGAAATGGGTCCCGAGTTCGGCATGGGGCCTGGTCCTGGGCCAGGACCTCACATGCACCCTTCCAAGCTACGAGATCCTCCAATGAACTTGAGTCCAGATGAGATAATGAGAATGAGAGGAGGCCCTCCCATGGAAAACATGGCTGCGCAGGCCAGGGCAATGCAAGGGCCGCCCTTCCCTGAGCAGCCGCAACCTGGAGATTTTCCTATGGGGCCTGGGCGACCTTTCCCAGGGGGTCCCGGAGGAATGAGAGGCCCACATGGAGAGCAACCGTTTGGCCCAGAACACAGAGCAACACCAACGGGAGGCAATGGTCGCATGAACCACCTCCCCCCCAATGCTGGCCCTCCACAGGGCCAAAGAGGGCGCAAGCCAGCAGATCTGAATGTTCAAGCAGGTGGGGGCAACTCTCCTAATGTCAACCCACTAAAGTCCCCTCCTCTGAGGCAGGTGCAGTCACCTATGATGGGCTCGCCCTCCGGAAACCTCAAATCACCCCAGACACCATCCCAGCTAGCTGGCATGCTCACGGGTCCCACGGGCCCCCAGGCCCCTCCAGCACCCCCATCGTCTGCGCCAATGAAGTCACCGCACTCCATGATGGGATCGGCGGGAGCCTCCCCCGTTCACATGAGGTCTCCTTCTCTTCCTAACCCCTCGCCGGGATGGGCCTCCTCGCCGAAGCCGCCCATGCAGAGTCCTGGAGTGCCACAACAAGGTGGCAAGCCCCCCCTCAGTCTCACCTCACCAAACATGATGGGGAACATGGAGCAAGGTATAGTACACTTTTCCTAATGCTTTTTGGTTTTCAAGAAAACCTCTGAATTTGGGGACAAGGATACAAACAATGACATCGTGTCAATACTATAAATATCCATATGTATATTTATCAAAGAATATACAGTAGACCCCCCACGTAGTCGCAGTTTGACACCCGCCGAATCACCTTTTGGCGGATTTGTTTTCTCATTGTTTTTATTTTTTTTATTTGGGGGAACCAACCCTAAAACCGCTTATTGGCGGGTTATCCCCGCTTATTCAAGAATTTTTGGGGTTTAAAAAAAGTCTCCCCCCGCCCCCCAATTATAATGAGCGCCAATTATTCGCGGATTTTCGCTATTCGCGGTCCGGCCTGGTTCAACTCCCTATCCCCCGCGAATAGCGGGGATCCATCCATCCATTTTCTGAGCCGCTTCTCCTCACTCGGGTCGCGGACGTGCTGGAGCCTATCCCAGCTGTCATCGGGCAGGAGGCGGTGTACACCCTGAACTGGTTGCCAGCCAATCGCAGGGCAGATACAAATAAACAACCAGTCGCACTCACAATCACACCTACGGGCAATTTAGAGTCTCCAATTAATGCATGTTTTTGGGGATGTGGGAAGAAACCGGAGTGCCTGGAGGAAACCCACGCAGGCATGGGGAGGACATGCAAATTCCACACAGGCGGGGCCGGGATTTGAACCCCGGTCCTCAGAACTGTGAGGCAGATGTGCTAACCAGTCGAGCGGGGATCCATGATGAATTAAAAAGACTTTAGCAATCTACCAAGTGCAGTACTTCTGATTTGTTTTATTTAGATGTGGAGTGCAATATATTCGGAACATGTTTATAGTTGAACACAGACATGTAAATTTTACATTACTTGTGCAAATGTAAACTTTTCTTAAAGGGATTGAATTTGTCATCAAATGATAGTCATGATTTTATTATATGGTTAATATAATTATAATCATCACATAGTCTCAAACTAAATCATGTTTTAAAAAAATTTACAACATGAAATCATCTTAATTCCCTTATTAGGGTCAAGAGTGAGCCGGAGCCTATCCCAGCTGAATTTGGGCAGCGAGGCTGGGTACACCCTGGACTGGTCATTGGCCAATCACAGGGCATGTATAGACAAACAACCTTTTACCCTCACATTCATACCAATGGAGAGTCTTCACTGAACTTAACATGCATGGCTGTGGGAGGAAGCTGTAGTACCTGCAACATGCAAACTCCACTCAGGAAGGCTGGAGCGGAGATTTGAACCCAGAGCTTTAAAACCGTGAGGAAGACATACTTACCACTAGATTACTGTGCAGTTTACAGAAATTATCTATAAAATATAAGTTTCCAAGATATAATAAAATACACGATATGACTGGTTCTGTTTCCAGACAATTACACTCTGCCAATGTCACCCATTTGTATTTTGGGAATGCAGTCGCCTGGCTCCATCTTGTGGTCATACAGTTTACCACACATTGTCACAAATGCCAGCAAATCTCAAAGTTTTATTCTGTTTCTGTACTCCCACCTCGCAGGTGGTAATGGCCCTGCCTCTGCCCCGCCTTCATCCGGCGCACCGTCTGGCCCCATGTCCCTCCCTGGCAACGTGCCGACGGGCAGCACTTACACCATCCCGCCCGAACCCACACTCTCCCAGAATCCGCTTTCCATCATGATGTCGCGCATGTCTAAGTTCGCCATGCCCAGTTCCACGCCGCTCTACCACGACGCCATCAAGACTGTCGCCAGCTCAGATGATGACTCGCCCCCGGCGCGCTCCCCTAACCTGCCTTCAGTCAACAACAATGGTAACGTTTCAGTTGAACAACAGCGTGTGTGTATGTATGTATGTATGTATGAGTGTGTATATATATAATATAATATATATAATATATAATATAAACATATATTATATATATATATATATATATATATATATATATATAATATATATATATATAATAATATATATATATATATATATATATATATATATATATATATATATATATATATATATATATATATATATAATAAAATGTGTATATAGTCGCGTGACATTGCAGATTTTCACCTATTCTGGGTGGGTCTGGAATGTATCTGCCACAATAAACGGGGGTTCACTGTATCCTGAAATAATTATAAGCTCATCTCAACTTAGTGTGTCAGTGCCATTACTTATTCTCTTGCATAAATGGCGACAGGTGAATCTGCAGTTTTATTATGTAAATTCTGCTATCTAGTGGAAGAGCGATTCATTGTTCTGCCTGTCACTATACGTCACTGGCATAAATAAAGATACATTCATAGTGAATAAATAAATAGTTTTTGTACCAAGAAAGTAAACTTTCATAATTTCCTGATTATCTCTCACAGTACAGGAGAGTGTATTATTCTAATATAAATAGATTTGTATTAAGTATCATATATTTTGTGTGTGTTCATAAGGTATGCCGATGAACCACCAAGGCAATCCCCGAATGATGGGCCCTGGTAACTCTGGACCCATGCCAGCCCTCAGCCCACTAGGTATGAACCCAATGGGATCCCAGCCCCTCTCACATGGAATGCCACCACAAATGCCCTCTCCTAATGCCCCTAACATGGGCCCTGGTATGATTCCTCACGGCATGATGATCCCCCCTAACCCGCAAGACCCCGGGATGGCCAACCCACAAATGATGCCCCAGGGACGTCTGGGTTACCCCCACCGAAACCAGGGTTACCCGCTTACCCAGTCCCCGTCTCAGCAGGGCCCTTTCTCCCCGCACAACGGGCCCGGGCACCAAGGTTTCCCCAGTCATCCCATGGGCTTCCAGGGAGAAGGAGGGCCAATGGGAGGACGGATGGGGAACATGCCTCACGGGGGAGGGCCGGACGGAGGCATGTGCAAGCCAAACACCCCCGGTGGACCCGAGTTTAACAACATGCAAGGCGGGTTCAGCGAGGCGGACCTTCACGAGGTGATGCGGCCGGGAGCGTCCGGCATTCCCGAGTTCGACCTGTCCAGGATTATCCCGTCGGAAAAACCCAGCCAGACTTTGTCCTACTTCCCTCGCGGCGGAGGAGACAACCCTGGAGGCAAACTGCCGCACCCCTCCGGCTTCCCCATGCAGGCCATGATGGGCGACGGCCCTCCGAGAATGGGAATGCCCATGCAGGGGATGGGTGGGATGCCCGGGGTGCCCGGTGGGGGGATGGGGCCCCAAGACATGCCAATAGGCAACCCCGGCCAAAACCCCATGCGCCCCCCGGGGTTCATGGGCCAAGGCATGATGGGCCACCAGCCCCGGATGATGTCCCCGGGCGGTCCCGGGGGAATGATGCAGGGGCGGCAAATGGCCCACCCCGGACCGGGTGGCTCCCCTAACATGATGATGTCACTGCAGGGCATGGGTGGCCCCCCGCAGCAGACAATGATGATGGGGGGGCAGATGAGGCCGCGTGACATGGACATGGGCTTCAGTCCGGGCCCTGGAATGTTCTAATCGGGAAACTTTGTATCCAGAATGTTCTGGGACTTTGGGGTCTTTGTACGTGGGAGGCGCTAAGTGAGGAAGTATTATCCAAACAAAGTGGATGTACCCCGGAATCAACTGAACGGAGACGCCCTGTCACGTCACGCTCGTGGACTGCGGGGACTTTTTCCCAATGGAAGTGGGAGTACCTTTTGCCACAAGAACAATTTTGACTTACGAACTTCAGAATGTATGGAATTGTTGTGCAAAGTTTTTGTGTTTTTTGGGGACTTATCATGGGGAGTTGGACATCAAAGATGACAATATATGTTAGCTTTCTTTTCCTCTTCCCCGAATTAAGAACAAAACAAAAAAAAATAATGGATGCGGTATGGAACAGGATCGAACAGGAACAGGATCGAGAAGAATTTGTGCTTTGTGAGGTCTTGGGTGGAATTTCACATTGTCTCCATTGTTTTTGACTGTTTCTGTACAGTATATATGTGAGCGTGTGTGGTATGAGCGTGTGTGTGTGTATAGGCATTCTATCAGTGACCTCTCGACTCCTCTTACCCGACTTTACTTGGGCGGGGGGGAGCGCCCCCCCTATCCCCTTAAAAACATACTGTACTGTTTACCATTGGTGGGCTATTCGAATATTAGTCTATTTTAATTTCCTTTGTTAACTCCAGTGTATAACAAACCAAACTATGACCTCATTAAGATAATAGTATTATTAAAAAAAAAAAAAAAAAAAAAAAAGACAAAAAGCACAAACATGGACTGTCTGCCGGAAGCGTCTTCTTTTTCTTTTTAACCACATGAAGTGTGTGGGGGGTGGGGGTCTTTGCAGCACACAATTAACACATGATTACAAGTTGTGCTCCAAAACTTCCAGGACTTCTTTAGCCAGCGTGAATCCTATTGCTAATACCCAGATGTGTTCTTGTTCCTGTTTTTACTTTTGTTTTTTTTTTGGGGGGGGGGGGTTTGTTGTTTTTTGACTCTTGTTGACTCTGGGTAAATCATTCCCACAGCAATAATCCCTCCCCCCTCCCTCCAAGGGTCCTCAGAGTGGAGTGGGCTTGATGCCGAATCGAGGTATGTCAGGTAACATAGAAATAGAGTTAGCTAGATCTGGTGTAACGATATCAAAAGCGAGGCCGCCAGCGAGACGCCAATGTAAACGCGCACTGCTTTTTGCCATCCAGTTGACTTCCTCTCTTTTTCTCTGTTGTATAAGCTTGTCATGTGTTTCTCCGTTGGCTTTGGTGCAAATAGTCTACCAAGGCTGTGGTGATGGACTACAAATAAAAGATATTGTTTTGGTATATACATTTTGTCCGTTGCGTGTACGTGTGGATGGACAGTAGGTTGTGGCTCTTGGCTACTCGCCAAAGGTATTAACCCCTCTTTTTTTTTAGGATACCAGTGATGGCAAAGAGTGATGATAGGCATAGAACAGAAAATGGAAATTACAGCGACATAGGAAAGCATCTGGCTGCTCAGCACAATATGACCAGTCGGTAGGTGATGCTTTATTGATCCCGTAGGACCAGAAGCAGGTATAAACTTAAATATACAGGGTGATTGAAAAGTAACTCCCTATTTTAAAATACTTATTTATTCATGTTATAATATTTTTCTCAATTTTTTTGTGTATGTTCCATGATTAAAGGAGCAAGTCTATTCTACCAAACCAACGACTTTGGAAGAAATTGAAGGGCGAATACGAGAAGCTATGTCTTCCATCCCACAAGAGTTCCTTGTGAAATCCGTTAATGCGGTTCCCAAGCAGCTTGAGAAACTGGTGGCTAATGCTGGCGCCCATATCAAATTTTAAATAAAACTCCATGCAATACACTTTCTTCCCATGTTCATTTCTTGTAAAAATTATAGTTCAGAAATAAATTACAAGTACTTAAAAATAGGGAGTTACTTTTCAATCACCCGTATATAATTTTATTACATTTGTTTTTTCCCCCGGCATATTTTGCTACCTTCCCACAGATTTGTTTTATATTTTTTATTTATTTGCATCCTTACCTTTTTTGCCTTCTGTGTTCGCACCTCCCCCTCTTTCGTCTCTGACCTTTCATGCCTTGTTACCCTCAGACCTGCTTCCCCTCTACAGATGTTTTCCTTTCTGACCTCTTCCAAACTTTTTTATTTTATTTATTATTATTATTTTTTTTTATAAATTCATGCATCCTTACACGCTTCCTTCCACCTTAGACCCCTTCCTTCCTTCGGCTTAAAACTACTTTTCAGCCTTGTCCCCTTTGGTATCTATTCTATAGGCCATGTCCACACAGTAATGGGGTTTCTTTTTCATTTTCATAACGTTTCCATTCAACATGGAATGGTTTCAAGAATGTGTCCCCGCACAGACGCTGGAACGCTGTAATATATATGCCAGGCCTGAAGTGGCGCTGTAATGCTGCCGCAGGAAGTCACCCAAAAAGGAATAAGAAGGGAGCAAGAAAGGAGACATTTGTGCGGACTGATGAGTAGAACGTCTGCTTCCTAACGAAAGCCCGAAACACCGGCAAGGTAAAGATTATTCGACTTGGGGATTGACTATTGTTCTTGTTGCCGTTGGCAGTGTCGTGCGGTCACTGGGGCTACTGCATCATCGTCTCCGGAAAGACGTGCATGTGTATTACGCACAGAAACGTAAGGCCAGCGTTTAGAAATGTATTCACTCTGGGACCTTGTTTCAAAAATGCAGACAGGGTAGAGTCTTTCTTTGTACTTGACTCAAATTGTCATTTATGTGTAAACCTAGTTTTGGCCTACTGTATAGGAATTCTTATACGTGTAATTCTGATCAAATGACAATATTGTTAGGTGGACACCTCTTTATTTTATAACACAGCTTCAAAGGGTGAGTAGCTCTGCTTTATTTTGGTGTGTTAAAAAGCTACTTAAAAACACTGGCTATGCAGTGAAATGTTTTATGATGGCCACAGTTTGAGCCTGCTTGGAAGCCATTCAGTCACAGAACAGACTTTGGAGATTTCACTGTGTGACAAGGTTTATTCTTATTGCTCATTGGGTGTCCATTTTGACACAAAGTGACCAAATATGGTCCTTTGCCCAATACCTGCTACCTAGGAGTACAGAGCCTGACTGTTCTGTACTCCCATTTGGCAGGTGTTCAATTTCCCATATTCTTTTGAGACTCAACTAACAAGTACTAGTGCTCTCCATTTTGCCTCCATTGGTTCAAGATTGTCATTCATTCATTTTATATAATTGATTATGTGGTCTAATACTAACACTGGAATCTAATACTAAAAAGTACTTGGACAGGATTCTGTTCCTGCTTGTTCATCAGAATCATCTTTATTTCATATAAACACACTGCAACTGACTGTTTTACACAACCTCATTTGTGTATAAAATGGTCATACAAGTCTTCCCCTGAGGAATGAAGTGACATTCGGTTTGTCAGCAAAACCAAATAAACAAAACAGTGGAGTTAATGTGGACATGATGTGTAAATGCAACAATAGCATGCATGTGTTCAGAGTTTCGACGTGTCTCCTGTGCTGTTGCAAAGCGACCGGTAAAGGTCAATGTCGAGTGAGTATGCTGAAAGCACCTTCTGGAATTCCTGCAGGGGGCAGTAGAGGCCCCTGCAGCCAGGAATAAGTTGATCCTAGAGAAAGGAAACGCACTTGATCGGTCACGAACAGCAGGGTGTGTGACGGTGCCGTCGACGTGTTCGTACCTGGCCCATGTACGATACTTTGACAAACGCCTCCTTGGTGCGCCGGTGCTCGTGAAGCTCCAGCGTGACGTCCGCGGCGTAAGGCGGCCACTTCATGTCGAAAATTCCAAGCGCCATCAGGCACGGGATCAACGTGGTGTCGTGGGCCGAGTACAAGAACAACTTCCTGTTTGGCAAAGGCGTCCACGAAATGACAGGAATTACATTTAGTAGAATAAACTGGAATATAAGGGAATTTAAAACATTAATAGGAATAAATCAATGCTTATTAAAATATCGTTGTCCATCAAAAAGGAGGCATCTCTAAATTCACTTTTGTTTTTCTTGGCAGGAAAGAATTTAGGAGAATATGGGGAAATGACAGGTTACAGACTTAGTGGTGATAAATCCATGGGAATTGGATGTGAATTAACAAGGGAATTTAAAGACAACAGGAATACAATTCATGTGAGCCAGTGGAAATACAGGGGAATTTAAATACATTATTAATGGGAATACAAGGAATTTAACATTGGTAGGAATACATTCCAGTCAATGGGAATGACAAGAAATACAGGAACTGCAGTCAATAGTAATGGGAATTTAAAGACAATGGAGTTATAAGGATATTTAAAGACAATAGGAAGAAATCCATGACAAAATTGGAATATAAGGGAATTTAAAGACATAAATGGGCATGAATCCACGGAAATTATGGGAGTATAGGTGAATTTTAAGACAATGGGAATAAATCCACAGGAATAAGATAATACAGATGTGGTTAATGTTAATGAATCCATGGAACTAAATGAGAATATATAGGAATTAACAGGACTATATCGTTGCTGTCCAATAGAAAGCACGTATCTCCAAACTGTAAGTTACATCATTTGAAAAAGAGTGTTTTTCAGATAAAAACCTAACAAAAATGGCAATGATCATTTCAGTTAAAAAAAACTTGGCAAAACTAAAAGTTTGTATTAATTTCCTTCATGGTAATAAATTGTCCTGGTGTCCAGCTTTGGAGTATTTCCCAAACTCTCCTGTTAAACCTGCCAAGAAAAGTTCGTAAAGACGTAAATACTCCAGTCATGAAGAAAGGTGCAAGTGGAACCTGTTGGGTTCTGATGAGCTGCCTTGTAGCTTCTGGTCAATGTTAAATAAGAACATGTGCAGCAGAGGTCCCACGCACAACTGCAAGTTCTCCCTGTCGACACACGTACACAATTATTGTGTCACGCTGTCCTTGTTGACTCTGATTAAGAGTGATAGGAGTCATTCATTGTTACAATGGCTGACCTCTTGCTGGGTTGGTAGCAATAAAACATCATGTCCACGGCTCTCCGCTCCACTCGGCTTCTCCACGTGTTGAGCACGGGCGGGCAGGGCAGACCATGAGCCTGACAATACACATACACGCGCACACGCTGTGTCACGACGAAGTTTTTGTTCCCTGACACATTTCAGTTTGTCTGATGTGATCATGCTAACATTTGTAGCGCAGGGTTTTAGGCGGGATGGTGATTGCTGTGTAAATTATGTGACATCGCAGAATAGCGGACAGGCAGACAGCTTCAGTATTTTCGATTAAAAAGGAAAAACAACGCTGCATTAAATGGTTTTCAATTTACTGTATTTGTTTAAATGGCTCAAACAGGGGCCATCATAACCGTTTTTAACTGCATAGCTGTGCAAACATGTTTAATGGAACATTTCACATGCAATACCAGTCAAATGTTTGGACACACGAGTGCTATTAAAGGAGAAACCGTGTCCAACCTTGGTAGACAGTGTACAATTTGATGAAGTCAAGAAGTGCAAATTGTAGAAAATGACTTCAGTCGTAGGAAAAAAAAGTATTAATTCTCATAAAACGATCCCTTTATTTGCAAAATATTACATCTTTTTTGGTGGATTTTTTTTTTTTTTTTTTTTTAATGACTATTCCTGTAACATTACTCTAGGAAGCAATCCCAATTGTTTTTGTAAAATTACTTCAAAAATATTTACTTACAACTTTTTTTTCCAAAAATAAGATTTACTTAATCTCATGATTCAATCTATTTCTACAATAGTTTTGTGCCATGACTTATTTATAATTAGTTTATATATTAATAAAAAATAATACACAAAATTGTAATTTCTTTTTCTCAGTGCGATACATTTTTTGTAGAATTGTTTGCAATGACTTGTCATCACATTACGCCTCTCAAAGCATCTGTTTTTCCTTTCTCCCCTATCCAATCAACAGACAGCAGTGTGCACAGCTCCGCCCAGTGCAACTGTTACCCCAATTAAAGGGTACTTAAAAAAAAAAAAAAAAAGGGGGGGATGTGATAACCCAATTTAAGACTATCTTTACACAATCAGGATTTTGGGGGCCGATCAGCAAGTTAAAAAAAAAAAAAACGATAAGATGGCGCAATGTGTCTATTTACATGACTGCATTTATTGTATATACTTGTATACTGTATCCAACCTTCTTCTGTACAGCTTATCCTCACAGGGTTTGCGGGCGTGCTGGAGCCGTCCTTCCCAGCTCAAATTATTCTCTAGCATTTTAGACAAAAGTTAAAACATCAATGACCTCTAGGGGGCATTCAAGGATTGGCCACTGACATAACTTTAGATCAAATCAACATTACATGACAGAAATAATGGGTGCTAACTTACTGTAATTAAATTACTTTAATAAATACTGTTAATGACATACTTTCTCACTGTCCCAGCTATATGGACGAGTGCAGAGTTTGAGTCTTTCGGACACTCCCCCCACGCTGTTGCTTGAACGCGGCATTCTCCTCGTGTACATTCTTCAGGTGCTCGATCAAATTTGTTGTGTTGAAGCATTTAGATGACGTTCCCCACGACATACTTCAGTTGTGCACAGACTGGAAATAACTTACGTGTTGTTTGTCTGAGACACCGCAAAATAGTCCCCCACCGATGTTTTTTTTTTTTCATTGAAAAGATTGAAAAAACTTTATTGGCTGTCAGATAGTTACAGTAATGCGCAACAAGACACGTGACAAGGCAAAAAATAAACTAGCTTTTGGATTCATACACGACGAAGACGCGGAAAATGTCTTGTGCGGAGCCGATCGATGACGTCATTGATCGGATTGGCGACTTATGACATGAAAGCCGATCAGCATGAAATGCTAATTATCGGCCGATACCGATAACACCGATCGGATCGGCGTAAAGTCTAATTAGGAGTGGACCATATGGGCTAGAAATAACATCAAAACATTCAGCCTGTTCGTTATCAAATAAGTATGAAACTTGATTCCCTCTGACTTGATAAGGGTTCACTAACACTCTACTTTTTAAAACTTCAATTTGAGTTCTGTTTGCATCAATCACTTTTCCCAACTAGATAACAGTTAGCCAGAATGCTAAGCGAGCGTCACCTCTCTGGCGACCATGTCGTCCCTGATGAGGACGAAATCGACGTCCGGTTTGTCGCTGATGCCCAGCTCGCTTCGGATCCTCTTCAGGTCGGCCGCCATCGTCCGGCAGGAGGGCCACCTCTTGGAGGCGCATGCTGGTGTGCAAACACAGTTCATGTTTGACCCCCCCCAAAAAAATGTTAAAATAACCCTAACAAAATTCCCGCTTTTGCGTCGTCGTACAAACCCGCTGAGCGTTCTGAGCAGCCGGCATCCGTGGTAGTTGGGGTACAGGATTTCCGACTCTGCATTCGTTGTTAATATGGGAACCATTTCTATGTAAGCAAAAGAAAAAAAGTGAAGAAATGTTGGAGAAGAAGGAATGATCATGTGAGTGAGTTTACCTTTTTGTTTTTGCTGGAAGAGCCCTGCGAGCAGGCACTTGGCAGACTCGAGGGTCCTTACAATGTTGGTCGACCGCACACTTAACATCGGAAATAATGAAGAACATTAGAATCCGCTGCCTGTATTTCAATGGCGGCGTCGTCTTCCTCCAATCCTCACTTACTGGACCTCATCGGGGCAGAAGGTAGGGCTGAGGAAGGCAACCTCCTGGACGTATCTTCTCCTCATCTTCTCGCCCAGCTCGAACAGCTGCTGCATGCCCAAAGTGGTCAGCTGACCCGCGAACACGCCGCCCTTGTATGGTCGACACACGAGTAACTTGAACGTGAGTGTAAAAAGAAACATTACCGCAGTGTTTATCAACCAGAACAAAGAAACCTACTCACGCTCAGAGTCTTCTTTCTGTAGCTGTCCTCCAGTGGAGATGGAGGTCTGGGCCCCCCATCGAGGTCCGTGACCACGTAGTTGATGTGCGTGTGGGCCGGAGGCTCCAACAGGGTGGGCACCCATTGTGCCTTTCAGCAGAAAAGAAAGAGTATCATGACAGAGGTGAACAATTACCACTAATTAGTACTCATTTAGAGACCTTGTTTAACTTAAAATTGTCCAAATCTTTGGAATTTCAGCCTCTGAGTAAATAATTATGATAATAAAGCAGACTGATTATCTTTGTGTTTCATCAAAATAAGACATTTGGAAACATATTTTACTTTGTAAAATAATTATCAACATTTATGCCTATTTGACAATTTTTTTTTTTTAATCCAGTCATTGAAAACGTAACTGACAGATTAATCAATTATTAAAGACCTACGATGGATAAATATTGAAAATGTTTTTTTTTTTTAATGCTGGAACCGCAAAGCTCTATGTAATTGTAGTTTTTGAGTCATCCTTCTGACTAGCAAGCAAACACGTGCAACCGACACGATGGTTTGAATGTTCTATTTTACCTCCAACACATCAGGTATGGATTTAAGCGGCGTCCGAGCGCCGTGTCGAAACAGCACTTGAACCAGCTTGAGCTCGTAGGGCGACGCTTTGGAGCCGCCGTCCGCGCTGCTCTGCCTCCACCACCACACCGAACCGAAGGCGATGGACACAGGAGCCAAAGACGCCCACTTTGGGCCAAAGTTTCCTCATGGCCGTACCGCTGAAGACAATAAAATGAATTGAGGTGAGAATATACATGAAGTGTTGGGAAGATGACTTTGGAAATGTGTAGTTGGTTGCAATTACAGCGACACTGTTGAAAATGTAATAGTAGTGTAACTATGGCAATTACTTTTTCAAAGTAACTAATTACATTTTGATGATTTTTCATTTTGAATCAATGCATCAACAGGACCCTTGGATGAGGGTCCTGTTTTGATCCACTCTATAAAAGTGGATCAAAACCATAGATCTTTATTTTGCAATTTACCACATTCTTTGTACAAATGATAAACTTATAACAAAACATGATGAAATGTAAATACATCATAAAATGTTTGTTGCATAAAGTGTACAGCATGTGGAAAACCACCATAACATGTTGACCTAATGAAAAATGTGCACAATTTAAATATTGGTTCTTATGACAACCCAGATAAGTGAATGTTCCATTAAAAAAAAAAAGTCCAAAATTATAAATATGAAAAAAAAAAGTCAAAAAAAGTCAATGTTCTTTTATTTATTCAAAAGTGTAACTATGAGTCTAACTTATTCCAAACCTCAGACAAACCAATAGATTGGCACCCCAACGTGCAACTTCAAGGTCATTATTTGGAAAAAAATAAGTCATGCAGAATATCACATGACCAGAGAGAGCCAATCACAAGCCTCAGCTTGAGAAGGAGGACGTGATATGGGGGAAAATTGAGCTTTTGCATAATTTTTTCTAAATGTAACTAAAATTGTAATCATGCAAATTTGCAAAAGCAACTATAATTGATTTACAGACTTTCTCCCAGTAATGTAATGCATTACAATTACATACATTTTGTCATTCAATTATGTAATCTTGTTACATATAATTAGTTACTCCCCAACAACTCCTCTGTGGTTTTATTTATCCTAAATTTCCCTGCATGTATTCATAACGAACCAGTTCTAAAACATAAATTCACCAATGGCTTGTTAAAGCCTAACATTCGACAAAGCCTGTGCTACATAGTGTAATAATGTTTATTCGTATTTACAGGGACGGGTATTGAGACCAGGCAGTTAACAAGTGGTCCTCGGTTTAAAAACCCTCTTCATTAAAAAGATTACCGTTTTTTTTTTTTTTTTTAAATATAGTTTGGCCTAGAAGTGTTACTTACGTACAAATTCGGGTTACGTCGCCAGCGTAGAAAGATAAGAAACGGAACTCCGTTGTAAACCGAGGACCCCGTGCAACGTTACGAGGAGAGTAAGGAGACGTTGGCGTTGAAAGGGGCCGTGGGGTGGCGTAACGACGTCTTGACGTTCTTGGTCTAATATGACAGCACAACCACAAAGCAGTATTCGATTGCCAGTACGTATAATATTGTTATGGTAGAATCGTCAGTTGTGTTACTTTGCCGCCGGTTCGTTGCTAGCGGGCAACAAGACAGGCGATGCTATTTTAAACTCTTCGCAGCATGACGGCTAAAATGTCAGCCGAGCTAACAATGAAAACAGCGTCTTACTTACTCGTCAAGCAAAAGCTAAAATGAAGACTCTGTGTCAGCCTTCGCCAAGAAGTCTCTTCAGCTGCCGGTTGTAGTCAGGCCATGCCACCAGGAAATGTAGAGCAGATCTGCACTGAGTGCACTTGAGTCGCGGGTTGAAAACTACGTTTCCCATCAGGCATGTGCTGCGTTCAGGGTTTTTTTTCTTTTTTTCATAATCTTGAATTTCTTTAAAACACGTTCTCCAAGTGGATAGTTGGACATATTCCTGGAGGTTAAATTATATCCTGGGTTTCATGTAATAATACGGATCGAATAGTTTTAAACAATTGAAATGATCTGATTCCTGTCGTCGAACTGACACAGGTGTGTTTTACCCTTGACGACAGATCAATAAAATATTTTCAACCGGCACCTCTGCTCACGTCATTCATGGCTCATAAAAGTTATTGATAAATAGTAACCGTACAACTAGTATTGAGTCTCCGCTTCCCCCCCCCCCCCGAAAAATAACTTATATTTATAAAATGTATTACTCGTGTTACGACATTGAACGCACCATAATTTCTTCCTCGTCTGTAGGATTTTGACTGGGAGGTGGGTTCAGGGTGTTTTCTGCCCTCTATTGTTTTGTAAAAATATTACAACATTAAACAGACGTGGTCATTTATTGAGAAAAACTGCAGGAAATACATATGAAACAAATATGTATATTTTGATAGAATAGATGGATTTTTGCTGTCGTTACACACTAAAACCGAAGTTACATGGAAACGTTTCTTCGAAAAACATTCTGAATTAATACTCAGTCCACATACACTGCAAAATACAGTAAAATTATTGATGAATGAAATCAAGTCAATTTGTGGATCAAACTTTGCATAGAGACGAACCATTAAAAAAAAAAAAAAAAAAAAGACGGAGAAACGTAACATGTGCAGTCGCCACCTTGTGGCCATATAAAATCACGACAGTCGTCCACATCGGGCCTCTGAATGGGCTCTGCTCACATGAAAATTTCATACAATAAATGGCTTCGAAGTAACACCTCACATGACTCTCATTAAGGCACATTACCTTTATGGAAACTTCACAGCTATAAAAAAAATGTCCTTGTAAAGTGAAAGTAAAATTGAGGCTTCAAAATTGTGAAAAATCCCCCGCTGTCTCCGTTCTCAAACGCTGTGGGCGTGTCCACTGAATGTGCTGAAACCACTCAAATGTCAATCAAACCCCACTTCTACAACGTGGAAAAACGGATGCTACTTTGTCCAGAATCTTTCTTCTTTCTTTCTGCATGTTAAGATGTTAGCTAACCGCTGATGCAAACGAAGGTGCTCAAGTTGTAATATAATGAGGAGGGGCGACTCATCCTGGAATCAAAAGTTTAGCCACGCCCCAAAAATCAGGAAAACTGAAATGCTGACAAGCAGTTTTAACACTAATCGACAACTGAGTTCTACAATAATTATCTCAAATAGGTGTAATGAATGTATTTAGTAAAAAAAAAAAAAAAAAATCATTTCACTTTACAGGCTCTTTAAAGGGGACATATTATGGGAAATAGACTGTTTGTACAGTATACAAATACAGCAGTTGAGTGGGGCTAATTATAACTACCCCCCACCAGAGTTTCTCCACCTATGACGTGATCAGCGCAACATTCCTGCTATCACATGAAATCCAAAAGGTAAGCAGAGCTGTATTGAATTTTGCTGGACGCACAGATTAGCGTTAGCTGACAGTGCTATCTTCTTATATGCGGCACATCGTTGAGTGCTTGGTAAAGTTGTCAATGCGATAGTGGTATGGTATTTGTGTTTGTTGATATGTCGATACGCCACTGTACAGTACATGAACTGCTACCTCCAGGAGCGCAAATTATTTTCTTTATGACTCGTTCCCCCCCTGCACTTTGGTCTTTGCTCTACTACTCACTCCAGTTGTAATGCTCAGAATCTGCCCCCGTCATGGCAACGAAAACCGGACTTGCCATTGGTACAGCAGGATATGGGCGGGATTACAGTTGCTCATTTGCATGAAAGAGGACCGCTTCAAAAAATGGGCAAATTTTCATAAGACAAGAAATCAATAATGAACTGTGCTCTTTTACCTAATTTGACGAAATCATGTCACTGACATGTTATTAGGACCCCTGGGAACTGTTTTTGGAATGTGGGAGGATGCTGAAATACCCCCAGAAAACCCTTGAAAACACGGAAAAACATGCCAAAGCCACGCAGGAAGGCAGGAGCTGAGCTGTTCGGCACACATGCTAACAACTAGTCCGTCGTGGTGCCCACTTTAAAAACAAATAAGTGCAATTGTCAGGCATCCCTTCTGTTACCCTGCGTATTTACAGTATAGTTCAAAGTGGTTCCTGAAGGTCCCTCGTTTAAATGGTCAGGTCGTCTTGTCTCCCTCGCCCGCTGCTGCCGCTCATCTTGCTCAGACGTCGTTTGTTCTCAACGTAGCCCGAGGGCGGAGGTGGCATGTTGTGGCAGTTGTTGGGCAGCCCCTGGGGCGGCGCCGGCCGGCCGGTACCTCTGCAGGAAGTCCTCGTCGTCCTCCAGGTTGTCCCCGCCGTGGTGACGCTCGGCCGCCATGTTGGCCGAGTTCTGCTGCAGCGCCATCCTGTTGCTGAAGGGAACGGACGCCATGGAGGTCAGGGGGTCGACGCAGCGGCTGAAGTCGGGAGGCGGGCTCCGCGGGGCGACTGGGCCGTCGTGCTCCAGCAGCGTCGGCGTGACGACGGGCGGGGTGCGCCGCGCGGCCTTCTGCCGGACGCACGCCCTCAGGCTCTTCCAGCCCAGGTAGTAGAGCTCGAGCACGGACAGCGCCAGGGACACTGCGGCCACCCCCAGCATGAACACGATGAAGATGTTCTTCTCGGTGGGCCGCGACATGTAGCAGTTGACCGGGTTCGGGCAGGGCGACGCCGTGCACAGGTACAGCGCCTTGAGGAACACCCCGTAGATCATGTACTGCACGGCGATGAAGATCACCTCCATTGCGGTGCGGATGAGGATGCTAAGGACGTACGTGTGGAGGAGCGGACCCTTGAGGCGCAGACGGTTCTGCCCGTCGGCCCCGGCCTCCTTCCCGCTCTCCCTCCGCTGCAGGTACTCCTTCTCGCCCTCCACCTCGGCCTCGCCCTCCTCCGATCTGGCCTCCCTCTCCTCCTGCTCCCGCCGCTTACGCTTCTCCTCACCTCGCACGGCATGCACGGCGTGGCCCATGTAGATGAGGGACGGCGTGGACACGAAGACGATCTGCAGCACCCAATAGCGGATGTGCGCGATGGGGAAGGCGCGGTCGTAGCACACATTGGTGCAGCCGGGCTGCTGCGTGTCGCAGAGGAAGTCGCTCTGCTCGTCGCCCCACGACGACTCGGCCGCCGTGCCCAGCACCAGGATGCGGAAGATGAAGAGCACGGTGAGCCACACCTTGCCCACCGAGGTGGAGTGCTCCTGGACCTCCTCCAGGACGTTCCCCAAGAGGCTCCAGTCGCCCATTGCGGCTCACGGGCACCGATGGCACACCTGAGAGGAATGACAAGATGAGATAAGGAAGGAGCAGGAAGCGGTGTACAGTAAAGGAAGCATATTGGTGACTTGGGTGTTCAAAATGGCCGCCTCAACATGCTGTTCCACCTTGTCAGAATAATAAGAGAAGGCCATTTTTGGCAATTTTTCATAACATTTTAAGTTAGAAGTTTACATACTGTAAGATTACAATGCCGTAAAACAATTTGGGAAAACCCAGATGTTGACATTTTGTTTTGGAAACTTGTGATTGGTTTATTTAAAACATTTGAGTTAAATAGAGACACACCCGTGGATCTATTTGAAGATACAACAGAAACACACTGCTTCTTCGTGTAACATCATGGGCAGGCAAAAGAAAGGAAGAAAATTGCACTTGCACAATTCTGGTGCAATTTCCAGATGGCTGTAGGTGCAACGTTTATCTGTTCAAACAATTGTACGCAAGTAAACACCGAGGCCATGTTCAGCCATCATACCATTCAAGGAGACGACGGGTTCTGTCTCTCAGAGATGAACATGCTTTGGTTTGAAATGTACACATCAACCCAAGAACAAAAGCACACACAGACAAGAAAAATATGAAAAAAGGAAGTTTTGGTACCACCACCTCACTCTTCCAGACTTTTTTTTTTTCTTGTAAGTTGTCATAATTTCCACTTAAAATACAGAAAAAGACTATGATGGGTATAAGATGATTCATATAGGAATTAAATAGGAAAAACATGGAAAAAATACCAAGTGACAGAATACATTAAATTACATCGCCATGAAAGATATTGGTAATGTACTCTAAATATGTATTTCAATGAGCATGGTGCTTACTAAGGTTTAACAGACAAAAGCAGATGATCTCTGTAAAAATAGCCTCTCTGCCTGTGAATGGCTTGCGGACTGGACACACTAGCATGAAAACCAGTTTTTCCCCATCACTGCCCCTTGTGGGAGAGGAACTTCTTGAATCACACTAAAGTACACAAAGTGCCTGTTTTAAGAGCAAATATTTGTCCAATATATGCCGTATATATTTACATTTGTGCCCTGTCTAATTCCAGCATGTGCATGAGTGACCGACATGAGTGGGTAAAACGCAGCCAGCGGGCAGGTCGAACGGAGAAGACTTTGTCCTTTCAATGGCGCACGGATGTAGCATTGTGGCCTGCAGCGGGCACCCGTTCCATTACCGCAGCTTCCGACTCCTCCTCCGGCCCCAAAATCGTCCTCAACTCTCCCATGTGGAGCTCCCTATGAGCTTCCCCCCCCCCCCCCCCACTCTTAACATTAGTGAGACTTTGGCCCAGACCCAAACGTGTTGCCGGCGAGCTGGCAATGACCCTATAAGGCAGCTTTATGAATGACCCCCATCATTAAGACGTTGGCTACTAACCTCTGTGTCAGACAGATAAGAGACTTTTACATCCATCTTGAGCCTTTTCCATACTTGGCAAAGTTGGAGAAACATCAGAACGGAAGCAAATGTATGGAAGAAAGGTCGTCGCTTACCATTCCTCCTTTTTGTGAGCCCCGACTTTCCATTTCTAACAGTCCACTGTGCGTTCTGCCCTAGAAGGCTTTCATGGAGCCGGCTGACCACGCTGACAACGGTTAGACGTGTGCGAGAGCGAGAGAGAGAAGGTCCAAATGACCATGACCATGTGTCCACACTCCCTCTCTCCACTCTCTATCGCGCTTATATATGGCAAGAGGTGTCGGGCTTTCCATTGCGACATCACACATGAGGACTAAGGAGTATTACAATTGTAAATGATTTGAGGAAATGTGGAACGTAGGTGAAAACGGTTGTCATCTTACGAGCAATAATGTAACACGAGACTAAATTCATAAAATAAAAAATGACATACTACTACTAATAAACTTATGTGCTTGTAAGATTTTATTTCAAAGAACAAAAAACATTGAAAGAATAAAGTCGGAATATTGTATAGTTGAGAAAAAAGGTTGGAATATTGTGAAAAACTAATGTTACAATAAAAATGTAATGTTACATGGAAGATTGGTCTTGATGGGGATAAAGTGGAATATTCAAGTCGTAAAATAGAAAGTAAATCCTGATGTTACTCTAAAAAGTCAATGTTAAGAGGAAAATGTCTTCATCTTTATCATCATAAAGTTCTTTGAGAAATAGATGACATGATAAATTCCGAAAAAGTTTTTTTTTTTTTAATTAATGAGAATAAAGTTATCAAATTATGAAAAAAGTGAGTTCCCAGAAATACACTTTAGGAAGAAATTGAGTAAAAATTGTGAGAGGAAAGCTGTAAAAGTATGAGAAAAAGTCGTACTGTAACATTACAAGTCATAATGTGGAGATAATAATGTTACAAGAGATGCATTTCTATTAAATTTGTATTATTGCAAGATTAAAGTTGTAATGTAAGTCAGAATGCAATGAGAATAAAATTGTAATCCAATAAAACAGTTCAAAATGCTATGATGATAACGACAGTTTTACAAGGACGACGTAATATTATGATAAAGAAGTCATTTTGTTTCGTGAATAGAGAATAAGAAGAAGAATAAAACATAATATTATGAGTAAAGATTCATCATGTCACAAGAAAAAAAAAGTTATAATAGTACAAGAGGTTGAAATATTATGAAGGGGAATAAAAGCCGTTCTGTGTTTCATGAAAAAAAAAAAAAAAAAAATCACGACACCAAAGTCACGTTGAGGAAAAAGGCCTAATGTCACGAGAAAAAAAAACCCAACAACAACCTGATATATACAACAATAAAGTCGTGAACGGTTTGAAATCAGTGGAAATTGATCCTATGCCACCTGCACAATGGTCCGTTATGTGGCACACGACATACACTACCTTTGACAAACAAAACACGTCAAAGGAAGCATTGATTGACCAATTCCTAAGAAGAAAGGACTCTTCCTATTGACTCTTATGCTTTGTACTTTGTGTTACTTTGTGTCCACAATGCTGGGCCGGCACGCCGGCGGCTTGCGTAAGGCTGATGATGATCTTGACTGGAAGTGAATCACAAAGACGTCCAGAGTCTGAGGAAGGGAGTGAGGGTCCAGACGGCACAATAGCAGGAGGTTGAACATGGAAGCGGCCGTGTTCTTATCAAACAACCGTCGGGCTTTGTTCACCTTCGGTTCACATCATTTGAACTGGATTCATGGATGGAACAACCCTGCTCATCTTGATTACAGACGTACTCAGCAAAGTGTGTTTTCCCACTTAGATTTCAGGCAAATTTTTATTCGATCTAAAAATTGACGTCAGATAATGGAGAATACTCACAGTCTGGGGGGGGGGGGGGGGTGATCGAAAATTCATAGTCATGACGAAAAAAAGTTTTCATTTTAAAAGAATGAAGTTGAAATATCAAGGAGATAAAGGTTGCAATATTACAAGAAAAATGTCATGTTATGAGACAAATGCCTGAATATGTTTGTGATGGGATAAGAAAAAAGTCGGAATGTTACGGGAATAAAGGCGCATTTGTTTGAGGAACGTAGCTATGAGAAAAAGTACTTGATAGAATAGATTCAAGTAGAAATGTTACAAGAAAAAGTTGTAATGCTATATAAAAAAAAAACAACAACATTGGAATGCTATGAGAATAAAGTTGCAATTTTCTGAGATTGAAGTAATAATACTTAGACAATAATTTTATTTTAATACAATGATAAAAAGTAGCACTTTTATGAAAATACATTCTTAATATTTAGAGGAAAGAACATCTGTTTAGAGGAAAAAAATAGCAATTTGTTAAAATAGTTTTGGCAAACTATTTTGTAATATTACAATAAAAAGTAAAACTTTAATGATAATATATAGGCAAAACATTTACTGTCGTGAAAAAGAGTAGCAATTTTATGAAAACAAATCTTAATATAAAAATACCTAAGATTTATAGAAAAAAGTAGCAATTTATTAAAAGGAAGTGGCAATATTTAGACAAAATACTTGTAATATTACAATCAAAGGTCAAAATTTAATGAATAGTCATATTTAGACAAGAACCTTGTAATATCATGAGCAAGAAGTTCCCATTTTATTAGAATAAAGTTGATAAATTTTACTCAAAAAAAGTTATGAGAAGAAAGTCCTAATATTTAGACAAATAACTTGTGCTATTATGAGAAAAAGTAGCAGTTTTCTGAGAAAAAAAGTTGTAATATTTAGACAAAGCAAATTGGGCAAAAAGTTGTAATTTTATTTTTAAAAAAGTCATATTTAAAGAAAAAATACATTAGAACAAAAGCTGGCAATTTTATGAGAATAAATATTTAGTCAAACACATTTTTACAAAGGTTGAAATGTAAGAATAAAGTCATTACTTTCATTAAAACATGATGTTAAACGAATAAAGTTGCAATGTTATGGTGAAAAAAGGTGCAGCGTTGTTATGATACGATGATATAAAGTCCAAAAATCATACTTTACAAGAAAACGTCATCGTCACGAGTAAAAGTTGGAAAGCTATCAGCAATCAAATCGTAATATTCTGAAAAGGTAGCCGACATGTCACGTTGGTTGAGAGTGAAACAACAGCGCCTCTGCTGGTGGCCACCAATCGCTGCACGCCAATTTTGCCTTCCACACAACGGACAGATGATCAATGCATCTTTACAATTACAAGAAGAACAATCTTCAAATCGTCTCCTGATTTCCCAAATGCCAAAAATGGAATTCCGTTGAATTTCTTGGTGCCTCGCAGCTCTTCGCTCCCGTCTCCATCTCGTCGTGGCGATAATGAGCAACGATTCATTACACGCCGGCCCTCGGTGAAGACGAGCCTGTGCAGCATCACCGCTGTCACGTCTATTTACAATGTGCGTTGGCAGGCTAATGGAGATCTAATGGACGACGGGCACTGATACACTGGGCTGCCGGTGCTAATGCCGCACTGAAGTGGCACAAACAAAGTAGGGAAGCAGACGAAGGGACCGCACGCTTTTTCCACTCGGTTGCACTCTTTGCCGCCTTACAGGGAAGTGACAAACTTGGCGGCCGTGTTGGCGGCGCAAATATTCCAACATGTTTTGATTGCTTGCGCATGAGACGGGAGCCGATGGAAATGTTCGGATCGTACAGCGCTACCTTGACGTACTAGTGCCCCGTCTTAACAAGTTTTTCAAATTTGTTTGATTGGGGAAAAAAACGGTGCAATTGAAGTACAGTGAACCTTGATTAAATATATTCAATCCAGCTTTGTGAGGTTGCCTATTTGCGAAGTTTTTTTTTTTTGAGCCAAACCTCCGTTTACGTTGAAAAACTCACCCATTAATTTTTTTTTTTTTGTGATGATGCACACTGTTTAATTCTTTACATTATATTTGATTGTTATGTTTTTATGAATTAAAATATCATAATAACAGATTAATGGCATTCCCATTGATTTAATTTCTTTCATCACAAATGAAACTTGTCAAGGTACCACTGTCTACTGAAAAAAAAAAAGACGATTTTGTTTCAGTTTACTCGCAAATTTACTAAGTGTGAAATCTTTAGTCGGGCACAAAGCTATTCTGTTGTATGAATGGCAACAGGTGACTAAACGCGTTAATAGTATCTTCTGCCATTTAGTGAAAGCATTTAATTGTTACTGGTTGTCACTAAATGTCGCCGGCACAGATAGATGAATAACGATGCATCACTTGTAGTATATACAGTAAATAATCATTTTGGGACCAGTTAAGTGAAATTGGATCCTTTCCCTTCTGCACCTTTCTTTTTTGACAAACTCCTTCGCGTCATGGAGGTGTAGGATGCGCCGGCCGCCGTCCTCGTAAACATTCAGACGCTAGTGGAGATGCTGGGTGTACATTTTCTGGGCCGTGTTTAAAGTAACGTTCGTGATGTCAACCAAGTATTTCCACTGCGATGTGCTTCGAGGGCAATTGTGTTGAGGCTGCACAATGAGTGAGAATGGCTGATTTATTTCCTCCATTATTTGACATTCTCTAGAGGGAGCCATGAGGCCACACAGTGCAAAGCACAAGTGGATGGCAGACATGTAAAAGCCACCACCTTAGATGGGAATAATCTCACATATACATGCTGTATTTCACATTTATCTCAAGCGTCATGTCCAGTTCAACATTAGAGACATGCTTTAAACAGGCATGCCTTCCGAGGGCTTATTTTAGCGTCGTTTATTTTTGGAACTTTCCATCGTTTTTGTGTGAAATGAGAGGTGCTCGTAATATAGTGTCAATCTGGTTGTAAAATATGAAGCTAGCAGCTGCTTGTTACTGCCTCAAAGTAGAGAATTAAAATGGAGTAGGGCAATCATCTGGAAAGGGAGCATTGACGTTTTAGTTGCGGAGAAAATATGTCAGCAGTGTGGCACTGCCGTGAAAAAGTATTTGCCCCCTTCTCAAATTCTTATTTTTTCCCCCCCATAGTTTCCCTACTTTAAGATCATCAAACAAATGTCTCACAAAGATAACCCAAGTAAACAGAAAACACAGTTTTTAAATGGTGATTATATAAAGGGGGGGGAAAAAACAACTATTCAAAGCTACCTGGCCCTGTGTGGAAAAGTAATTGCCCCCCCGTTAAGTCATGGAGTGACCGCGGCGAATCACTTTTTTTCTTTTTTTTTTGGGTGGCCGGGGGGGGGGAAACTGAGATTATTTGAGCCAAGCCAGATCTGTTCAAGCAAGGCATCGCTTAGAAAGAACCTGTCTGGCAAAATGAAGTTGACCAAAAAAATCTGAAAAAGCTGCAACTGGCTAGCATATCTGCCTCACAGTTCTGAAGACACGGATTCAAATCCGGCCTCGTCTGTGTGGGGTTTGCATGTTCTTCCCGGGCCTGTGTGGGTTTTTTCCGGGTACTCCGGTTGCCTCCCGCATCCCAAAAACATGCATGGTAGGTTAATTGAAAACTATCAATTGCCCGTAGGTGTGAATTAATGTGAGCGTGAATGGTTGTTTGTTTTTATGTGCCCTGCGATTGGCTAGCGACCAGTCCAGGGTGTACCCCGCCTCTCCTCCAGAGTCAAATGGGATAGGCTCCGCCATGCCCGCAACCCGAGTGAGGAGAAGCGGTCTGGAAAATGGATGGATGACAAATAATGTCATTGACATTTATCAGTCTGGTAAGAGTTACAAAGCTATTTCTAAAGCTTTTGGACTCCAGCGAACCATGGTGAGAGCCATTATCCACAAATGGGGAAAACATTGAACAGTGGTAAACCTTCCCAGGAGTGGCCGGCCCACCAAAATGACCCTTAGAGCACAGTGACAACTCAGCTACCAGATCACAAAGGAACCCAGCACAACATCTAAAGAACTGCAGGCCTCCCTTGCCTCTGTTATGGTAAGAGTCCATGACTCAACGAAGAAAGAGACTGGGAAAAAATGGCATCCATGGCAGAGTTCCAAGGCGAAAACCACCGCTGACCAAAAAGAACATAAAGGCTCGGCTTACTTTGGCGAAAAAAAAATATCGGAATGATTCCCAAGACTTTTGGGAGATTATTCTATGGACTGACGAGACAAAAATGTAACTTTTTGCAAGGTGTGTGTCTCAGTACATTTCAGAAAAAAATATCATACCAACAGTCAAGGATGATGGTGGTAGTGTGTTGGTCTGGGGCTGCTTTGCTCCTTCAGGACCTGGATGACTTCTACTACTTCTACTAGTTCTACTCTATCAGAAAATCCTGAACTGGAATATTCAGTTTTGTCATCAATTTGTGACCTCAAGCTGAAGCACACTTAGGTTCTCCAGCAGGACAACGATCCAAAACACACGAGCAAGTCAACTTCCAAATGGCTTTAAAAGAAAAATCAAAATGAAGGTTTTGTGCTGAATTCAAACAATTCTGCAAGGAAGAGTGGGCCAAAATATCTCCACAGAGATATGAAAGAGTCTTTGCCAGTTATAGAAAACACTTGATTTCATTTGTTGCTGCTGAGTGTGGACCAACCAGTTCTTAGGTTTTGGGGGCCATTACCTTTTCACATAGGCCCAGGTAGCTTTGAATATGAATATTTGTTTACGTCTTAATAAATAAAATCACCATTTTGCTTGGATCATCTTTGTCTGGTATTTATATTTGTTTGATTTTAAATATCAAAGAGAATAGAAACATACCCATAATAGAATTTGAGAGGGGTGCAAAGAGTTTCTCACTGCACTGAATTTACACTGAACAAAAATATAAATGCGCCACTTGTTTTTTGCTCGTTGCTTGTTTTGAGCTGAATGAACTCAGAGATCTAATACAACCCTAACACAAAAAGGCCTATTTCTCTTCAATTTTGCTCCCGAATGTGTCTAAATCTGTGTTAGTGAGCACCATTCCCTGCTGAGATACTCCATCCACCTCACAGGTGTGGCATATCAAGATGCTGATTCGACAGCATGATTTGCACGAGTGTGTCGTAGGCCGCCCACAATAAAAGCCACCGAAAGGGACGAACACAAATATCAAATGAGAACGGTCGCAAGGAACTGCTGTATGCCGCAATTCCCGCCCAGACGCACACACGCACACTAACCTGCTCAACCTCGTGATGTCACGCGATTAGACCACGCCCCTGAAAGGCACACGTGCAGCACACGGACTCTACAGTATGTACGGCAATTGCACTTTATAAAACCAGTTTATTTCTTTACATTCTGTCTTATTATGTATTAATACAATCTAGTGCTTTTTTTTTTTTTTTTTACTTTAAAAAATGGGCTGTTTTGGGGGGAATGGATAAAAAGCATTTCAATTTATTTCAATAGGGAAAATGTATTTGTTTTATGATTAAATGGATATCCACTGTATATGTGCATGCTGGCTGTTATTAAGCTTTGACACGCGCTGGGAGTGATCGCCACCGCGCTCGCTCTGCAGCTGTTTAGCAGCCAGGCCGCACGGGTGGCGAGCATAATTCAACCACCAGTGCCAGGACGGCCATCCAGGATGAGTGTGTTTCACTTTAGCTGCCTGGTGGCGCTGTCACTTCGGCGTAGTCGAGTGAGCTACGGACCACCGCCACCCCCCCCCCCCCCTCCCCCCGCCGCCGGCTGCTCTGAGTCACCTGTTGGCATCACGTGTGCAAGGCCGGCGACGTCCGTATATCAGTCGCCCCGGCGCGGGCTCGCTTCCTTACATGGCCGCCTGGCTCGTCATCAGCTGTGCACACAACACAACAATCTCCTGATGAGATATTGGTTAGCTGCGGACGGCAACTCGGAGGTGCTAGTGTCGGACCTCCATCGGGCAAGGAGCCTTATTTGGTGACTTGAGGGAATCATTCAAATAGATCGCTGAGGCGATCAAAAAATTGAGGTGGTTTTTCGGGGCTGGAATGGAATACAGTAAACCACCGCATATTTGCCCGTATTTCCGAACATTTGCATTGTGTGTAAATGCATGACTCAATACCATTTGTGTAAAGTGCGAGTTTGCAACATTTGTTTGTAATGTCACATCAGTTTGTGCTAGCGTATTATTCAGGACAGTATGCTTGCTAATACTATTGATGAGCCACATCTGAAGGTGCTTTGTTTGTGTTAAATATTTAACTACTGAAAACAGTCGTTTATGTAGCACGGGTTCATGATTGTATACAAGCGGGAAGCATGGCGTTGATGCTTTATGGTCCTCTCTCTTTTAGGCCCTTTGCCGCCATCTTTTGGGATCTTTATCTGATTAAAAATCCCTTTAGTCAGGAGCGTCAATGTAGGATTTTTGTTATTCGCGGCTAGCTCGTTCCTTATTATCAAAGAAGAGTTGGAGGTGGGGCTGGGGGGGGGGGGCCTGGTGTGGCGGTTCTGTGTAGTTACGAGCGTTGTCATTGAACAAATTGAATTTGTAAGTCAGGGTACCACTGTCATATTTTTTCAAATAGAATAGTAATAAGTGGGAAAAAAAAAAAAAAAAGTGGATTCACACTGAATTTGTCCATATTGAAATGTGTTCGCAGGCTGTCAAGCGAACACCAATGTAACAGGTGTATGTATACCATAACTGTAAGGTTAAAGTCTAACAAAAAGTTGAAATTTTTATAATAAAATTATATAATTAAAAAAAACTCAAAAATAAAAGCAAGTCAATAAAAAATAATAATGTAATTATTGAAAAAAATATATTTAATATTAATTCATTGTATTGCTTATAATACATTTTTATATTCACAATGCATTTTTAATATAGAGATGAAATATAGCCAGAATAATTTGAAAACCGTACAAATCAAATTTAAGTAAAATCTTCGTAATGATAAGTGTTCTTCTGTAATTTAGGTATAATTTTTTAAATATACCATACTCCCATGGTGTATTTACAAAAAAAAAAACTTATTGAGGCATTCAGAAGCCAGAATAGTCTCTTTACTGTAAAAGGCACAATAAAAACAATGGTGTAAAAAAAATACGTCAATAAAATATTTTCACATTTATTATCTATATATACAGCATATATCGCAACAAATTAGAATACAGTAATTCAAAGAGTGAAACCGATATATAGATTTGCTACACACGGAGTAATATTTCAGGTTTTTAAAATAATTTGGATGTTTATAGCGGCGGTCGCACGGTGGACGACTGGTTAGAGCGTCAGCCTCACAGTTCTGAGGACCCGGGTTCAATCCCCGTCCCCGCCTGTGTGGAGTTTGCATGTTCTCCCCGTGCCTGCGTGGGTTTTCTCCGGACACTCCGGTTTCCTCCCACATCCCAAAAACACGCATTAATTGGAGACTCTAAATTGCCCGTAGGTTTGAATGTGAGTGCGAATGGTTGTTTGTTTGTATGTGCCCTGCGATTGGCTGGCAACCGGTTCAGGGTGGACCCCGCCTCCTGCCCGATGACAGCTGGGATAGGCTCCAGCACGCCCGCGACCCTACTGAGGAGAAGCGGCTCAGAAAATGGATGGATGGATGTTTATAGCTTACAGCTAATGAAAACCCGAAATTCATCATCTCAAGAAATGTTAATATTAAAAAAATATATATATCAAAATAATTTTTGATCTAGCGATTAGGTAGGAATTGGCCTTTTGAAAAGTAAGTTTCTGTACATTTCATGAATTTAATGAATAAATGAGCTTACTTTTTTAATTAAAGTACTGAAATAACCTTCACACGCATGTGAAAATTCTTTTAAAAAATCCATTGCGGAGTCATAAAAAGAAAGTCATACAAACAACTTCTTCTTTTTTTTTTTTTTTTTTTTCAAATTTAGCCATTAAAAAACTTGAAGTCATTCCTGAAAAAAGATATTACAGCATATTGAGGAAAACTGACAAAGGAAAATCAAATTTGACAAAAACGAGGCTCACATAAGAGGCCCGCCTTGAAAAGTTTCTTGAACAATTCACGAGCGCAATGACGTTTTGGAATAAAACAAGTGCTCCATTGTAAAAGTGTCACACTAACATGGCGAGTACAGCCTGCAGTAAGTAGCAATACGTAATATGAATTACTTTATGTAGTTTATCATGTCTTTAGTTGAATTTGAACTGTAATATCCTAAAGGTAGATTTACACACCGAATGAGGGCTTTCCTTGAATGCTCCTTTAGTTGCATCCTTGTAACCTGTTGGTCTTACCTGTTGGCGTCTTGGAAGCTTCTTTTCCGAGGAGGCTTTTTACTTGTCCTCCTTAATGGTGACCACCTCGTCCCGGCACCAGTCGTCTTCTTCGCAGGGGGTATAAGAAGAAAAAGCAGGGAGGGGGCATCACACCCACCCTGCCAGCGGCCACCCTAAGACCCACCCTCTCTTCTTTGGTTCTCCCCTCCTCTTCCTCCAGCCTTAACACCCCCCACTCCCTTCATTTGCCCCGGCAACCTTTTCTTCTTACATCCCTGGTGCTCTATTTTCTGCTGGGAAGCATTCAGCCGGCAACAGGAGAGGAAGTGGGATTGTTTTCTGGGATTGATGGCCATTCCGTTTCCACAGTGGCCTACCATAGTGGACTTACTGAGTGCTGAGTTGTGGGGGGAAAAAAAAAAAAGGCCCATATTTTGCCGGGGTGTTCCAAACGTACATTTGGCCCAATTGCGACTTTTAGAAAATGCAGCCCCTGAAGCCAGTTTCAATTAACATCATGACATTTAGTAGGCATGTCAATCATCAATTGCCACACAAAGAAATGAAAAGAAGCCGTTCCTAAAACAACACGGGAAGTCTGCCATTTCAAAATTTATCTTTGGCCCAGTCATGCCTTTCTGAAAATTCAGCCCCCCCGGACAAGCTTCACTAAGCAAAATGTAATTTGTTGGGCATGTCTACCATGAGTAAATGCACAAAAAAAGTCTCATGAAGCCATGCCTGAAAAGACACAGGAAGTCTATGGTGGACTGCTTCAAGCCAACATGGTAGATCAAGTTGGCAAATCTTATTTGTGTGTTGTGTTCTGAGAAGAGAAATTCAAGTACACTCTGGCCTCGCAGGCATCCTATAATTTGTACAACAATGCACTGTTTGATAGGAAGTAGAGGTTTTAGCTGGGGGGCATTCTAGAAGATTATCAGTTAGAAATGGGAGTTTCTGAGTATGTACTAGTTCAACACACAAAAACAAACAATTCTGGACTCTATTGGAATTTATTTATTTTTGTATTTAATTTTGACTTTCCCATGTGAAATAATTTAAATCATCCGCTTGGGACTCGGTGCCACATTGTTGAGTAGTTAACACATCCGACTCACAGTAACCCCCCGACTAATGGTAGTTCGATAGCAGTGTACATTTTGTTCTTTTTTTTTTTCTTCTTCTCTTTCTTTTAACTGATGTGGACACATCTGCCTCCCAATCAAAAGCTTCTGGCTTTGAATGGAAGGGGACCCTTCTATGGTGCTGACATAAAAAAAAACAACAACAACAACAACAAAAAAAGAAGTAAAGAGTTTTGCACTAGCAAAGGTGGATTATTCCCGCATATTCTTTCTTCATTCTTCGTGATGATTATGCAACTTGGTTCCTTGACAAATCAATTCAGTATCTGTGGACTGGGAAAGTACCCGTGATGATTATGTATTAATTTGGAAGAACTGTACGGTGATCCATGGTTAAAAGTCACTTGTATAACTTTGATGGCGGAGGTGATGACAATTTTTTTTATTAATGGGGTCTTATGATAACCCCTGGTGAGGAAGGAGTTCTGACCTGGCAACTTCATCTCATCTTGTGTCATCTAATAATTTATTCATTTAAAAATCCCCCCTAATGGAAAAAGTCCTTTTGCATCGCACGCATTGTGATCTAATAGAGAGGCTTGAGTTGGTGCGGTTGATAAAAAGGGATGGAAAACATGGGACTTTATACTAATAACCACTTACTGAAGGTGGAGAGGTTCACTCGTCTTACCCTAACCCAAACTCTTCAAACCCTGAACAGGACAAACGGTATAGGAAATGGATGGATACAGTATCTACTAACAACCCTTTGCTTTGTCACCTACAGTATGACACCAAGTTGAGATGTATAGCGGCACCTCCAAGTTTTTATTTGGAGTCTGAAACTTTGTCCCAAACTGTCACCATCATGAAAGCTGAACGAGAGCTGCTGTTTGACAGGGGAAAAGTCCCCGATGCCAGGATGCATTAGTGTAAAGTCCCTCAACGCCCCGTAACTCGACCCCCCCCCCCCCCCCTGGCCTGCCGTTCCGCCTGACACGCGTCCGAGGCGGGCCCGTGTTTGACGGACATGTGTTCCTAAACATGCCGCCTAAGAGAAACCGTGAGAGAGGTCCAGCGCGGGAACCAAAAAAGGGTCGCAAAGCTCAAGGTTGTTTCACGGGTTGCCGACTCGAGCCTACGAACAGTATGCGTGACGTCACTCGCCGCTGCCCACCAGCGCAGACCTCACTGAACAACGGCATTGGCATGTTGTTGTTGCCATATAAGCTGTCAATCACACTTTTTTTTTTATTATTTTTTTACTGAACTTTCCATATTATGCTTCAAGATTTATTGGACATAGTATTAATTTGTAGATTTTGCATGATGCAAATTTTACTCTGCATCGATGAACAGATCTGACTTGGATGACTACTCGTTGCATTTTATTCAAACCTAACCAACATAACCATCCTATTCTTAACTTGAATTGACACATCCCAGCTCTAACCACTCTAACCTTAACCCTCGACACCCTAACCCACTACAGTCAGTCTTGTAATTAAACCTTCTTAATGGGACCAATACCGACAAAGAAACCCTAACCCAACAATAGTTCGTCTCCACCCGGTGTGTGACAGTATTTCCATAAGTTGTGAGGAACTGGGGACTATTTCCTGTCATGTATGAATACGTATTTGGTAGCAAGCACATGCCCGTTCACGTCTGCCAGTATTGTTCTCGTGGACATCATCATTACCAACGGCCCGGTTATTATTATAGCCCGAGCGAAAGAATGGAGCTGGTCGGTGACAGTAAATGAGCAGTGAAGCTACGTCGCTCATAATAGAGTGACTAAGCTTGATGTGAACAGGTGAAGGATTGCGAGAAGACAACATCAAATGCGATTGGTGGATGGATGTGTATTTTGGAGCCCTCAGGAATCCACGCCTTGTTTTAAAGCATTCATTGTAGGAGCCATGCTATTATTACCGACTGAACTCTGAACCCGTTGGATGACTGAAATGTCCCACACTGGTGGAGATACGTTGTAGATATGTAAATGAGTCAAGCGTGCGTTGTGACGCATTCACTCTGTAACAGTGTATGGATGAGCATAAGTCTCTTTTTTTTTTTGTCCTGCCGGCCAAATCGAAACATCAGTCGTAGTTAAGAATATTTATTTCCATTCAATGGAGCAGCTTTGCTTACTGAATCAGGACCTACGAACATTTTCATTTTGGAGGACCATTATGTATTAGACAGCGGGAAACAACAATCTTCTCAGAGGATTCAATCCAAAAAGAGCTAACGGGTGCATTCCAAAAGGACTTCAAAGATATCTGCCAGCCTGCCTCGCGAAAGGCTGACTGCTGCGGTTGTGTCATCTCTTCTGATTTACATAAATGTTGCGGGTTTTCAGGTGGTTCTTCAAACAATTCAGTGTTTTTGAAACATTTAAGTTTCAAGATCTTACAAAAAACAAAAAACATGCCCTGTTCAACTGTAGGTGCAATATGCAAGTTTTCAAACTACTAGCAGCCCCTGGAGCCTCGCGTCTCTTCAGGAAGAGACCGGTTCGTCGCGCCCGCCTGGCCACCTCAGCAGCATTACGCAAATTGTTACCGGTCGGATGTTGTATTTTTTTGGGAATATACAATCAATTCAAAAATGAAGAGGGGTGACCAACTTACCTGACGACTCTGTGAGAACGATGACGTGACATTGGCTGTGGTTTTCCAAGCTCATCCGTGCAGCTGTTTGAATGAAGGGTACCAAATACTGCGTATGGTTCCTTGCCCTAAGGTGATTTTATACCTTACTCCTACTAAACTACAGTATATATCGCTGTACCTTAGCTGTGGACCCTGCAGCATGATACTCCACAGTCTCCACTTTGCAGCAGCATTTTTGTTTTGTTTTTGCCCTTTGTCTCCTCTCTGCTAAAATTTGTCTTCGGCACTCGTTCTCCTTCATTATTGTTTGATGATAGCATTCAAAAGGATTCGTTCAATGCGCCATATTTTTTGCAGTTTCCCGCAGTGCTATTTTGAAATTGAAAAGTGTCCTAAATCGAGTGGAGCTGAGACAAAATGGCGTTAAAGCTGAAATTGGAAAAATATTATTATTTAATGCTCCCTTCAGCTGTAGTTGAACAGATGTATAGCCTTCAGGTTGAAGTGCTGACAATCTGAATTGTGGTTTGGTTGATGAAAAGTTCCCATTTGTTCCGGGAATCTTCAGCATCAGCATTGCTTTAGTTGAAATCATTTGCCCGTTTTCATTTCAAAAGACTGCGCTGGCATTTCTGTCGACGAACAGATTAAGCGAACGAAAGCAAAAACAACCTCGGAAACCAATTGTCGGTTCCTCTCCCACCCTCAGAAGGAACAGGGTTATCAAGATGTGAATTGAGTCAGGAGGAAGTATGCGCTCTTAATGCCACTTCCACTAACCCCCCCACCCTTTGCAGGCCCCCCTGTGCCCCCCATCATGTCACCAGTGTGTATTTCCAGCATCGCTGCGAGCAGCCACGGAGAAAGAACGGCCTAACAAACACAGGAAGAAGGATATCGACAAGAAGCCCTCACCCAAGACAAGCAACATGTTTTTTTGTGTGAACTAATTGACTTTGTTATGTGCGCGTCGACCTGATTTCATGTGGACAACATCCATCCCTGAAAACAAACAACCAATGAAAGGTCCACATTGTTCTCAGCCCACAGTGCAACCCGCCACAAGCAGAGGCCAACATATAGCCCAGAGATGCTGCAGTGCGCCGTCCAAAGGAGACACATACAGTATTATGCACGAAGCCACAATCTGAAACAGTTCCCAGTTGTTTTAATAACATGCCTGTGACATCACTTCACACACTATTTCTTGCCTTGCTGAAATTAGTTTTGTCTCAGGCAAGGTCATGCAGCTTTGCTTCCCTTTTTTCTTAGCCATTGTCGGAAAGCGGGATGTGGCTGTTTTCTGCACGACAGCGTTTCAGACAGACAGGTTGAAAGTGTCTCGGGATCTTCGCCCAGCCTTGCTGATTTTGTCATCGGTGGAGAAACTCTGTGAAGAGGGAGGTTATGATTTAATTATTATTTAAATCACTAACAGACTGCTGTATGTTCCCTTTAACTTTTATGGCAGTCTGGGACAGTATTTTTTGTATCAATTTGTTGAACAACTGCAGTTTTTAACTAAAACAACATGCACATCAGCTACGACAGTCTTGTTCAACGTTGCTAATTTGAATTTGTTTTAAGCAACGGAGGGAAATCATTTGCAAGTTGACACGACTGGACTCGTTTAAAGGAGACGTGCAATTTTTCCACAAAAAACACACTTGTCGCTTGTCCACTGCGCCCTCCCCCCCTAATGTGAATACAAGCAATTAAGAAATCACTTTTCCATAATATTTCCCCTTTAAAAAAAAAAAAAAAAAAAAAAAAAAAGCCATAGCCTAATTTGGGCCCTCAATATTATGAAGCCCATTTAAAAGATGATGCACAAAAACATGAACGAGTGTTCCAGCTGTTTTGCATTGCTCCGCTGTAATAAACTAGAGGTATGCAAATGTTGTATGACTGGCTGTTGTTCATTCGAGGAAAGGGCCTTCACCTTAACACACTCGCTGCTCTCCGTGAACATGAAGCGAGAGCGGTAGCGGGAGTGGTGGTGCTCGCTGACGTGTGCGTGCTGACTGCTCCGGGTCTTGGTAACATTTGAGGGGGCCCGACGGCGTGAAATCCTGCAAACAAAAGGGCCTGACACATACAGGGTGTTACCCTCTTCTGTAATCTTCCTCAAGCTCTTCCAAACGCACTTCCTGCCTTGGCTGAAACGCACGCACGCACACTGTGCACAGTGTACATGTCACTATTACCTTGCGTTTAGAAGCCGATTTATTCCTCTTTATATACTTATGGTTTAAAAATGTCCCATTTTCAAATTCCACTTCCAGCCCCTGCATGATCCCATAACTTGTAACCTGAGCAACTCCCACACAGAAAAATATGGCAATTCCCAGTCCACTATTCACAAATTCACCTAACCGTGTTTTTTTTTTTTCCTTCTGTGTAATCTATCTCAAGCTACTTTATTTGCTGAAAGTTCACCTATTCTCTTTCTTGTTTTTTTTATTTTTTTTTTATTTGTTTGCAATACTCAACATTTTCAGGGTGGGTGTCGATCACTAGCGGGTGGATGGTAAAAAAACAGAGGGCACCATAACATCAATTATTTGTGTCCAGGGTAATTGTCCGTACCTTTCCAAGTTACTTATGAGGATGTCGCAACAATGATAAGCCAGTAAATGTAATAGTTGAGCTGGCATTTCTTTCATCCTCTCTCCCCGCTCTGACCCCTTCACCATTGTGCCGCTTTGCCTCGACCCACTCGGAGAGGAAGTTGTCCTTCCACTTCCCGCATGCGCCTTCGAGGAGAACAGTTCACGCTCGCGCTCTCAAAGCCTTCGCAGTCGTCGTGAAAATGATGCATCGCTGAAGTCATGTTTAGCGACTCATCAATTGATTGGAAGACTCCCAGATGTCGCTCGGGGCCAGAAGATAAAAAGTTGTTTTTGTTTTTTTTTTCCCCAAGGTTCGTTCGTCAACTCTAGCATCGGTCAGTTAAATTACGGTTTCGAGTGACTACCTCTGACTTTCATATCCAATTGTCTTTTCATGGTTGTTGATATGGACGTGTCATTGGCCTGTCGGCTTATTGTGAGGTTCGTATGTTTTTCTGTTTTGGGATGACCGTGGTACTTTTGTGGCCTGAAGCTTCTCTGTAAAACCCAATTGCGTTTCGGTCAAAAAAAAAATCCCATGATCCCTTTATAGGAAATACAGCAGAACCCCCCACAGTTGAACCCGTTCAACCAAAAATGTCTGGAAAAATATGCCTTAAAGGTCCAAGTTTCGACATGCATGATGCCACATGGAACAGCAGTAGATCTCGTGAGATTTGAGGTCATAAAGGTTGATAGCTTTTCTGTTACTTTGTGTATTATGCGATGCGGCTCATGTGGCATGGCCCAAAAGAATTTTTTTTTTTCCCGACAGGCCCTTCCAGAACGGCTGAAAAGCAAACCCCATTTGGTATACTGTTTGATTCCTGCCGGGGCACCGGGGCTGGCCGTGGAAAGCTGCCATCATGAACTGAAAGAGGGAGTGTTGGGGAAAAAATATTTTTTACCCGTTTGACACGGCCCTACCCTGAAAGAAGTCCATATTTTTGTCATTTTTGGGTCTAGCCAGGCCCCTGGTGTGGAAGATTTCCTGGTCCTCCTGGCTCAAAAACTGAAACATTGGATTATTATTTTTTTAAACAAGCTGTTAATCAACAGAATCAACAGAAAAGTTGTATTTTTGGCATTCTTTAGGTCCGACCGACCATTGTGTTGGTGTAGAATTTTCATATCATAAAATTCGAGCCAGGAAACATAGCAATGTGGATCAATAGAATTGTGTTTTCCCTGTCTAGCTAGACAGTTACTTGGTCAGTGGGGCACAATCATGTGTGCCCTGAAGTCTTGTTAAGAAATTTGCACGCGCCAGTCATGCTCACTATGATGTTTTCTTGGTTTGCTTGATAAATAGATGGGTTGTTAAGATTGTTGTCATGTGTAAGACTCAGCCAGTACTTGCTAGAAGTTCAAAGAGCTGCTTTTATATTAAGTATACAGTTTTAAGAGTCATAAGTCTTTATTATTAACTGTCTTCATTGATCTTTTTTTATTTATAAACTACATTGGGGAATAAAATACACTTTTTTCCCCACCACGTTTACACTACTGTCATTTACGGCACATTGTCCCGCTTGCCTCACTTGTATAATTTGTAAATATTTGGAAAGAAAAAAAAGAAGACTTTTGTTAAATTACAACATACAAAACCTTTTTTTATTATTATTATTATTATTTTAGGAAAGATAAGCCACATCTATTTGATGCCAGTGTAGTCTAAAAAAGTAATTATAAATTATTTTTTAACTTTAAAAAAAAATAAATAAAATAAAATCATGAAATCTTTATTATTAAGTACTGCATTACACACAACTACATGGAACAATTGTTAATTTTTGCTCATAGAGTCTATTTTGTAGCGTCCAACAATGTACAATGACACCAAAACGTCAGGCAAACAAAAGCGTCAGACAATAGTTGAACCAAGCGCACCCTCGCGGGCAGGCGGGTGGTGTGGGATGGTGCGGTAACAGGACATGGAAGGGGAAACTTTAAGCACAAATGCAGGTAGTGAGTCCAAACAGTCTAAAGCTTCTCACCGCTTAAACACACGGCTCACTTTTGTAATCTTACCTACGATCAATCTGAATGGAAATCTCCAAGCACAATAGCCGGCGAAAAATATTTACTGAGAAACTAAACTTCTTATTTTTATCATCACTTCTCGACAAGACTATTTTTGTGTGTGTGTGTGTGTGTGTGTTTTAGACCTTTTTTTGTCATATAATATGTTTACATACTTGTTAACTGACATCCTGTCTTAACAAATTCGATAAATTCCAATAAATTTTTTTGACTTTGAAACTGTGTTACACGTATGTGTAATAAAAAAAAAACAAAAAAAAAAACAGACCAGACCCTGTTTTGTTGCCACGGTGACATGGTGATGCCAGTTTGGTGGATGTTGTGTGCAGTGTTTGTACAAATTTTCTATTCAACTTAGTGAAAATGTCAGGGAGTAAACTACTATTATCTAATATGCAGGGTTGTATATGTACGTTTCATGGCACATGTCTACATGGACATGTGAAGGTATCACTGTCATGAAGCAGAATGTCGGCTAAAGCAGGCAAGATAGAGGTTTACTCATCAATAATAAAATTGAAATATTTCTTTCCCAAGGCTCGCAGACTACGACGGGAAAGTACAAGCCGCTATTCGCAGGAAGTGAGGGGTCAGCACAGTGGAATGTTGGGAGCGGCGGGGCAGGTGAGAAAGTCTGTGTGGCAGTTCATTGCCTCACCGCCTGAAAATACAACACAAGTGGCTCCAAACGGACGAGTGGTGCGAAACCGAATCGCCGCAAACAGTAGAGACACACCGCTTTCGTCCACGCCGAACACAAGAGACGCACACACACTCGCCATTCAGTTTTCAAGCTAAACAAACAAGCCCATATTTGTTTGTCTTTAAGCACAAACCTGAGCACCGAGGTCTCAGTGTTGCGCTGTGTCACAGGGGGCTCAGCGCTGCCCTCAGGTCACGGCTGATAGCATCTCGTAAATCTCACCATGAATGCATCCTTTCTGTGCGTGTGTGCCGCGCACACAGTGGAGGTCATGTCACTAAGTAGGTTAAATGCATGCTAGAAACGATGATCTGGTAAAACCTTTCTGCTCTTAATTTACGCCGCCAGCTCAGATGAAAGAACTAAATTGATGTCACGTTTGCTCATAGCACATTACTACGCTTGAATAAGGGAAGGGTGTTATTATATTGGATTATGATGAGTCCGTGGCGGGCCGTGCATTTGCTACCTTTGCCTTTAGTTGGGATTTACCCGACTTAATCCACCTTTTCATACCTCCACTATCACGTCGCAATCATATAAACCATCAGTACGACACAAAAACGAAATATAACAGCATGCAACTGTTCAGTCGCTCTATTTATCTCATAACGTGACACAAATGTAAAAACTAGAGACGGGACTCACTCCCTATAACCCCATTCGCTATTAGTACTGACGAGCGAATCACAATCGATTGTTACTCCTTGTACTATTCCGAAATGATAATCCATCAAATGATAAATCCAATGGGATTATTTGAAAACTATCTATTTAACAGGTAAGAGAGTATTGCTGGCACGTTTTGGCTGCCGCGTCTCTGTACAGGAAAGCTTTCTGTTTGTTTGTTTATAATGGCTTACTTTAACTAGGATCCCTCGTTCTACCTTGGCCAAAAGTAGAATTCCTGGTCTGTTTTGCGCTCGTCTGTGCCATAAATACAAGGTGCCGCCTGTCCAATTAGCCTGCTGGCTACCAAGCCGTTTGCAATGCACCAGACGATATATACGCCCGTCCATCCATCTTCTTTCCCTTATCTGCGGCCACATCACTGGGGCAGCAGCTTAAGCAAGGAAGCCCAGACTTCCCTCTCGCCAGCCGCTTTGTCCAGGCTCTTCCAGGGGAGATCCTGAGGCGTTCCCAGGCCAGCCGGGAGGCATTGTCCCTCCAGTGTGTCCTGGACCTCCTCCCGTGGGATGTGCCCGGAGTAGAGAACCTGCTCCTCCTCTTGATGCGGAGGAGCAGGTTCTCTACTCTGAGCCCCTCCCGGATGACCGAGCTTCTCACCCTATTTCTAAGGGAGTGCCGCTTGTATCTGCAATCTTGTTCTTTCGGTCACGACCCACAGCTTGTGACCATAGGTGAAGGTAGGAACGTAGAGCTTTGCCTTTTGGCTCAGTTCCTTCTTCACCACAACAGACCTATACAGAATCCGCATCACTGCAGACGCTGCACAGATCTGCCTGTCGATCCCGCTCCATTCTTCCCTCACTCATGAACGAGACCCCGAGATATTTAAACTTTCCACTTCAGGAGATCTCTTCCTCGACCCGGAGAGGGCACGTCCCCCTTTTCTCACCACGACAGCTTCACATTCGTCCACGAACTGCTCCAGTGAGAGTTGAAGATTGCGGCTTGATCAAGCCAACAGAACCACATCATCTGCAAAAAGCAGAGAGGCAATGCTGAGGTCACCAAACCAGACGCCCTTAACGCCTCAGCTGCACGTAGAAATTGTGTCCATAAAGGTAAACCAGTGACGAAAGGTAGCCTTGACTGAGTCCAACCCTCTCTGGAAATGAATTGGACTTGCTGCCGGCAATGCAGACAAAACTCTGTTGTTGAGCCGAGCAACAAGTGGCCACACAAATGCGAGTGTGACATGACCAGGTTAAAGGATCCGATCAATGCTGCTCATCCAAAATATATTTATAAATAAGATCTGTGATGGAAGATAAATGATCACAAAAGTCCCCAACACACAGCACACTGTAATAGAGAATAGGTTTCCTGGTGTGTAGCCTCGTTGGTGCTCCCAATTTTGGTTAAAGTCAAAACACCTCTGACCGCGACCAATCAAAGTTATGAGATGCCTCATCGCCTAATAAGGTCATCACACGAGTTAAGATGTACGTCACTTCCTGTCTTACAAAGTCCACTGCGAGCAGGAAGCGGTTGGCAGCGTGGATCTGCACGCAGATCGCCCCACAATACGATTGTTAGCGTGTTAGCATTCTGGTCAGCGGCCAGTAAGTGCCCTGCCTCGGAGGTCTAAGCTGGCCTCGCGCCTCACTGCACGCGCTCAATAGCGTCCGCGCCCTGCATCATGACATCATGTCTTTGTGTAAAATCCTAGTTCCATTCACGCGCCCACTGTAGGGCTTAGCATCCAAACGTCCTCTATACCAACACGTGGCTCTTTAAAGGGAGACCCGGTGAATACACCAGAGCTCCAAACATGGCCGCCGTCCTCCGACATGACACGGGCCTGCCTGTGGGCCGGAAGAAAGGGAGGGTGTGTGCTTTTCACATATTTATTGGAGTTCGCAATCTACTTCCTGGTTTGTGTAGAATCACATTTTTACATTACAGGTAGATGGACAGGACTTTACCATTTGCATTCAGGGGCGAGGTTTTTTGTTTCCCTCTACCAAAAGTGACAAATGCACTGTATTTGTGCATATTTACATCCAATATTTAATTGGTTCATGGAGGAAGATGTAAGATGTCAGACTGTTGCGTATTTGATTCTGTAAGATGGGGAATAGTTCCATTAGGGACTTAAACAGCAAAAGGCCAAAAGAAATCATTTCATATTTAGGGATATTTCACTTCAGATGGTTACTGTAGTTCGCCACTACTTTGTGTTTTATTGAATAAGATGTTGAGATTAAACGGGCAGGACTATATATAGCATTTGCATTCGGGGGCGAGGAAAGGTTTCCATTGTGACTCAAAATTGCAAAACCAGAAAATAAAGCCCTCTACCAAAAGTGACAATCAGACTGTATTTGTTTCTATTATGTTATGAGAATGTTGGGCCATTATTCCGCAAAGGGGAATTGTTCTATTGTGACTTGAATGGCAAAAAAAAAAAAGACAAAAACATGTAAAAATCATGGAGTGTCATATTTGTCAGGTAGCAAACTACTTCCTGGTTCAGGTAGAATGATGGAAAGTCTTGAGCTTGACGGGACCCTACCGTTTACACTCTTGGGATTCCATCCTGACTCAAAATGGCAAATCCCTCTAACAAGTGACAACTCAAAATTGTCCACAATTTGTCGAGAGTTGGCTGCTGACTAGTCCAGGGTGGACGCCGCCTCTCGCTCGTAATCAGCTCGTAACCTTATTCAGAACAAAGTGTAAAAGAATATGGATGGTTTATGTTCTTAATTTTCACAGATTTTTTTTTTTTTTACACACTTCTTTGTAAAGTTCAATGAGGTGGACATCATCGTGTCATTGTTAACATTTTAGTATCAATTCAAAAGCCTCATGAATTGCTGAATCTAAGTGGATATTTCAGAAAGTGGATATTTCACGAGCCTTTTTCGGCGCAAGGTAACTGAAGCAGTGGAATCCAACTTGTGGAGCGCAGACATCAGGAGGTGGACTTAGGTCATCGAACCGCTGATGTCAAGAGAGGAAGTCAATGTTATTGGCGGAGAGGCAACAGGGGCGGGACTTAGCAACATGGTTAGATTGCTCTCTCAAAGGAGTACACACCACATGCCAGCAGAGAGAGATGAGAGGGAGCAACGCATACGACTGTTTTCATGGTTGACCTTTGCGTTCTTTTCTGAAAATGACTTGCCTCGCGACCACCTGTACTTTCAATACGAAGTATTCCTTTGAAATGTATAATCTGGCACAAAGTCCAGCAAACAGCCCCATAACCATGAAAAATCTGAGTTGCCTAACCTAAAATCAACACTGCCATCGTGTGCACACTGAACGTAAAGTGTAAGCGGTGACAACAAGTGGTTTGCGCGTACATTCAGGCATCATAAACAAACTGTAACCACCGGTACCAAACGGGAACGTTTCAGCAATGGTGGCCATTCCTCACATTCCAGCTAATAGGATGATACTCACACACACACACACACACACACACACACACACACACACACACACGAGAGGGCATGCAGACCCCACGGTGTGAAAACTCACACATTGTTGCAATAGAAATCTCTCATTGCTCGTATTCTCCAGTGAGGCTCCACTGGACACTCTTCTGCCTGACGAACACCGGATTGTATCATCATTTATCTTTTTTAATGGGTCACAGTGACCTTCCACTATGGCTACCGTTCAAATCCACTCCCATCCTTGAGAACAAATTCATTCCTATAGTCAATGATGTTGACTGTTCTTTATCAAGGGAAGCTGAAGCGGAGGAGTCAGATAATGTGTGTTCTAAGCTCCTAACCCTAACGCTAACGTCTTAGCTCATTATAAGTTCTTTTTTTTTTTTTTTTACCTGTGTATGTGTGTGTGCATGTCTGTGTCCTTGACGACAAGTGATGGAGGGGGTTGATTTTAATCCATGTAAAGCAATTTGGATTGCAATGTATATATGAAAAAAGATGTGCAAATCAAGTTTGATTGATTGATTGATTGATGCTGTAAAATTCTAAAAACAAGTCAAACTGAACTGTTATAAAAAGCCCCCAAACATTTAATGAACAAATGACATTAATCTTTTTTGTTTCTTTGATCATTGCCTCATATTTTTCATAAATTTACTATAGCCCACAAAGGACTTCATAAAAACTGAAATGGCCGCTCTGTAAGAAAAAAGGTTTGGTCTCGTATTGCCTTGGTCCTGGTCTTGATATCTTTTCATCTCCTCAGTCTTGTTGTCTACAGGGTCTGTCAAGTCCTCAGAGTCTGAGTCTTGTATTGCCTTGGTTTTGGTCACAGTATGGCCTCCTCTCCTCAGAGTCTTGGTCTTGATCCAGTGTGTTGTAATATCGAGGTCTTGGTATTGACATGGTCTCGTCTCCTCAGAGTCTTGTTATGACTTGGTCTCGTGTTGACTTTGCCTTGACATGCCCTCTTTTCATAGTCTTGGTCTTTACTCAATTCTCAATACTCAATTATTGCTTTGGTCTTGATATAGTCTCATCTCCTCCCAATCATGGTCTTTACCCGGTCTCATATTGACTCAGTCTTGGTCTTAACATGGTATGATCTCCGCAGAGTCTTGGTGTTGAAATTTTGTCATCTAAGAATCTTACAACTCTACACTATCCTATCCTTTAAGTACATCTGAAAAAAACAACAACAATAATTTGTATGTTTGTGATTGGTCGAAATGAAATTGGCTAACTTAAGGTGTTATTTCCACTAATATCTTATTTCGGAAAATAGAGGGGTCCCCTTCTTCTAATCCTCGAGGACATCCACTCTCCATCATTCCTGACAGGACTTCCTTATATTTTGGCATGGCCGAACAACAGCCACAGGCTCTGCAAGAACGTGCGGGATGTTTTAGGAAGTTGGTACGGACCACTGTGCTGTGGTGGACCCGGTGGCCCGGCGTCCATGCTGCCATGGCAGCCTGAGGCCTGCTCCCCATACATCTCCGCTCGGGCTCTGTTGATCCTATTGTCTCTCTGCGTCACCACACGTCGCCCCGGCAAATAAAGGCTGTCTGGCTCCAAGCTTAAACATCGCAGCGAACTCAAAACCAACCATCAGAGCCGATTCATTCACATCTGCTCAGTGGGGCGACAAGGACAGGGCTTTAGGTGGGAAAGAGGGCAGAAAAAAGTTCACTTTTCCCTGTCGGGTGCCAAGAGAACGGGACAGGACTCAACTTCGAGGGAGCCGCAGCTGTGGCAAGTTGCCTATTTCATTACATTTAACATATATGCGAGAATATGAAAGATCGGTTTCTGCGTGCTAAATTCTTTTTTTGTAACATTTAAAAATGTAGTCTGGTTGTCGTGGTTTGGACGTGTTTAACTGCTGAGGCAATAGATGCAACGCGTTGCCTGTCATAGTCATAGTTTGTACCGTGAACAGTTTCACGAGCGAACCATCCTGGTGATTGTATGTTTAATTGACTCATTTTCCTTTTTAAAGAACTACACTTGTATAGGACTGAACCTTGCAATCTAACTTCGATATTCCCAATGGAACAAAAAAAAAATCAGTGCAGTAGACATCAGCGATATGATGCGATGGCACAATATTTAGAATTTCAGTTGGTTTTCACGGTCGATTTATGGGCATTTTCTTATGTTTGACACTCCATGTGTGCCCCCTAAACCCTTACCCCTCCCCACCTCACTTGTCCGGCTTGCCTACCCCACCCTCCCTGCTTATCTGCACCCTCCATGTCCCTCCCTACCCCACCCTTCATTCCGCAGTGCTACGGACCGATCATGGGTGACTGGAGCTTTCTGGGAAATATTTTAGAGGAAGTCAACGAGCACTCTACGGTGATCGGCAGGGTGTGGCTCACGGTTCTCTTCATCTTCCGCATCCTCATCCTGGGCACGGCGGCGGAATTCGTGTGGGGCGACGAGCAGTCCGACTATGTGTGCAATACGCAGCAGCCTGGCTGCGAGAACGTGTGCTATGATGAGGCCTTCCCCATCTCCCACATCCGCCTGTGGGTTCTGCAGATCATCTTCGTGTCCACACCGTCTCTGGTGTACGTGGGCCACGCCGTGCACCACGTGCACATGGAGGAGAAGCGTAAGGAGCGCGAGGAGGCAGAACTTAGCCGGCAACAGGAGCTGAGCGAGGAGCGACTCCCGCTGGCACCCGACCAAGGGAGCGTCCGCACCACAAAGGAGACCAGCACGAAAGGAAGCAAGAAGTTCCGACTAGAGGGCACCTTGCTAAGGACCTACATCTGCCATATCATTTTCAAGACACTCTTTGAGGTGGGCTTCGTGGTGGGCCAGTACTTCCTGTACGGCTTCCGCATCCTGCCGCTGTACAAATGCAGCCGCTGGCCCTGCCCTAACACCGTGGACTGCTTTGTGTCTCGCCCCACAGAGAAAACGGTCTTCATCATCTTCATGTTGGCCGTGGCTTGCGTCTCACTCTTCCTCAACTTTGTAGAGATCAGCCACCTGGGCCTCAAGAAGATCCGTGTTGTTTTTCGCAAGCCGGCCCCTGCCCCGGCGCAGGGCGAAGGCTCGGCCACCTTGCCGCCGGGGAAAAGCCTCCCTCCCTTGGCAGTGTCCTCGTTGCAGAGGGCCAAAGGTTACAGGCGGCTGGATGAGGAGAAAGCTCCCCCTATAACACAACTGTACCCGCTGTCGGAGGTTGGCATGGAAGCCGGCAGGGGTGCCCCACCCTTCCACGGGCTGGAGGAGAAGGCCGAAGAGGAGCTTCCCATGGGGGACATCCCCAAAGCATACGACGAGACTCTGCCCTCCTACGCCCAGACCACTGAGACTGGAGGGGTGACATTGCAGCAGGCGGATGCGGCCAATGAGCCACCGCCAGTGGGGGTGGAGGGTGGAGAGTGGCAGGGTGCCAACGTGGAGGTGGAGGGGGCGGTCACCACGGAGGGAGGAAGCGCGGTGGCCCAGGCAGGGAGGAATGCGTCGGATACGATAGAGGACAGCAGACCTCTGAGCCGACTGAGCCAAGCTAGCAGCAAGGCCAGATCGGACGACCTCACTGTATGAACATGTGAGAGTGAGCAGATGCATGTACCACTGTGCACCATAACGACACCTGGGAGAGCGCACACACATAAACACACAGCCCTGAACGGACATTTAAAAGAAATTAGTCAGTAATATGAACGGCAGACCTTCGCCAAGGCTTTATATTGCCTGCCTGAATTATGCCATTAAGATTTTCCCCCGCAAAATTATGCAACTGAATTGAAATGATGGTCTTATGTGGGAAATGTTATGAATAATGAGAAAAGAAACCCTGCCACTGAATGAAATTATTTCCTCCTTAGTGCATGCTCCACCCTTCCAAAATTCAATGGATTTTTTTCTCTCCCTAATCTTATATCAAATAAGTAGTCATTAAATACATTGGCGGAGGTAAACAAATCAAAATTTTAAAAGTACAAATTAGGACAATAATGACAAGTGTTTGTGTCAAATATGAAACAAAAAGTGTGTTCTTGGTATTCAAAAATTGCAGGGCAGACATGTTTTTACTTGACCAAAAAAAACAAAAAAAACAAAAAAAAAAAAGATACTGTATGTTCCATTTTGAAGTAACCTTTTTTATCTAAGGTTTTAATCACATGATGGAAGTTTAGAAATGTATACAAGCTGAAGGCAGTTTCAGTATACTTGTGTGTCTGCCAATCGGTAACTTTGCTGAAGTTCATTTCCCATTCAATCAGTGCCATAATGCGAGTGCATGCCACACAGACAAGTGCCTACTTTTACATTTGTATACAACGTATGCAGCTTTTTGTCACCGGCCAAAGTCACATTTTCGGCGTCAAAAGGAGAGCACCTTTTTGCACATTGCACAGAGGTTCATACACAGTGCGAGTCTTTTTTTTTTTTTTTTTTTTTTTCCTCGCACCTCAATGATGCATCTCTTTACACATCTAGCAAGTATTGAGTGGGGGGGGGGGGAATAACCTTTTGAAAGACCACATGCCTGAATGTCTTTTTCAATGTGATCCTGTTCATCTCTGTTCTAGATTTGTCTGACCTTTCTGCATAGAATGTGTTGCGATTTTTGAAGAGAGCGGGGCTCATTTTGCCCCATTAGAGAATGAACTATAGAGCCACCTCAGACCAAATCCTCTCTCTTTTTGCGCTGTACAAACAGGCATGTGGCTGATAAAGATCTTGCCCCATCAGCACAAAGTATTGTCGGGAGGCGGGACAATAAAAGAAACGGGTGGCCATCAATGAAAACAAGCATCCTTAACCTCGTTTGAGGGGGCAGGACAAATACTAATACCAGAATACCAAATACCAGAGGGGAAAACACCAAAAGATTCTTTTGCCAAAAGTCTGAGACAAACGTATAAATAGTGGCAATGTCATGTCTGAAAATGTACAAGTTGTACATACTGTGCTGTTTTAGGTACTTCACTGTCTAGACTGCTTACACATTTGATATAACAATGTCAGAAAATAGCAAGGATACATTGTGGATGCAATTTTGAGAAGCTAAAATGTGTCATTCACCAGCAAGAATTAAGATAGACAAAGCATCAAGCCTTAACATTTTACCTGTTGAAACCATTTCTTCTTGTGCCTTTTCTCGAAATATGTGAACTTTATTGAATTGTTTTTTTTTTTTTTTTTTTGATACAGCGACACGACGGACCCCTGAGAATCTTGGTATTTAGATTTTTGCATGCAAAATCTGAATTGATTGTGAATCTAAAACACATTTAAAGTTGCTTATGCACACACATACATGCACACGCACGCATACACTTACAGGGTATGACAGGCAGCTTTGACCATTTTGTGAGCTATCAAAAAACCTAAACATATTTTAAAAATAATTGTCACAAGGTCCTTGTTTACACCTATAAAGTGCTGTGACTGCTACTGTATGACGACTGTGTATTCTATTTAGACTGTTGCGTTGCTTGTGATGTATGTAAGAAGACATGATTAATATATATAAATACACGTGGAAATATATATATATATATATATATATATATATGTATGTATGTGTATGTATATATATATATATATATATATATATATGTATGTGTATATATATATATATATATATATGTATGTGTATATATATATATATATATGTATATATATATATATATACACACACACATATATATATATATATATATATATATAAAGACACACATATATATATATATATATATATATATATATATATACACACACACACACATTATATATATATATATATAATGTAAACACTTTTTACTAACTTGTAGTCTTCACTGCTGATAGTTGTGTAGTGGAAGTATCTTCTTTTTAAATGCAATAAAAAAAGTCACACGTGATCAAGAAGCGTTGCCTTTGTGTACAGCACGCGCGCACACAGACACACACTGTACACATTGCTCTACGTACCACACCTCTAATATTCATGCACTTTATTAATCATATTTAGCTGTAATTTAATAGGTTAAACTTGAACTTGAGTACACACGAGCGTACTTTCTACTTTGCTGTGTAAAGTAATGTAGGGACCAGCAGAGGTCCCTGTGATCACATTTTCTACTTTCTGCTTACAATTACACTACACACAACACACACAAATACTGTACAACAAATAGTTTCTGCCTTTTACTATTATAAAACTGTAACATAATAAAATATAATTGTAGCTTCATGTCATCCATTATCATAAATGTGTAACATGCTTAATAATATATAATTGTAGCTTCAGTATCAAACACCTTGTCATGGCTACTTGAATTCTTGACCACTGAAACATTGACATTTTACGCTCTCTATACTATTTCCTGGACAGTTTTGGACCACAAAGCAGAGAAATGACAAGGAGGTACAATGAATATAAAAACTTTCCAAAATTCACTCAACAAAAATGTCCTTCTTTATCTGACCTCTCTCTCACTATTTCACAACCAGTACTTCCCCCAAACCCACTGATGGTGTAGTGGTACACTTGCCTGACTTTGGTGCGGGCAGTGTGGGTTCAGTCCCCACTCAGTGACGGTGCGAATGTGAGTGCGAATGGTTGTCTGTGTCTATGCGTGCCCTGTGACTGACTGGCGACCAGTTCAGGGTGATTTGGAGGTGCTGATTCTCATCCCAGCCGCTTCACACTCGGCTGCGAACTCCTCCAGTGAGAGTTGGAGGTCACGGCTTGATGAAGCCAACAGAACCACATCATCTGCAAAAAGCAGAGATGCAATACTGAGGCCACCAAACCGGACCCCCTCTACGCCTCGTCTGCGCCTAGAAATTCTGTCCATAAAAGTTATGAACAGAATCGGTGACAAAGGGCAGCCTCGGCGGAGTCCAACCCTCACCGGGAACGAGTCCGACTTACTGCCGGATATACGGACCAAATTCTGGCTCCGGTCGTACAGGGACCGAACAGCCCGTATCAGGGGTTTCGGTACCCCATACTCCTGAAGCACCGTCCACAGGACTCCCCGAGGGACACGGTCGAACGCCTTCTCCAAGTCCACAAAACACATGTAGATTGGTTGGGCGAACTCCCACGCACCCTCGAGGACCCTACCGAGGGTGTAGAGCTGGTCCACTGTTCCACGGCCAGGACGAAAACCACACAGCTCCTCCTGAATCTGGGATTCAACTTCCCGACGGAACCTCCTCTCCAGCACCCCTGAATAGACCTTACCAGGGAGGCTGAGGAGTGTGATCCCCCTGGAGTTGGTACACACCCTTTGGTCCCCCTTCTTAAAAAGGGGGACCACCATCCCAGTCTGCCAATCCAGAAGCACTGTCCCCGATGTCCACGCGATGTCCCTTGAGGAACTCCGGGCGAATCTCATCCACCCCCGGGGCCCTGCCACAGAGGAGCTTTTTAACCACCTCAGTGACCTCAACCCCAGAGATAGGAGAGCCCACCTCAGAGAACCCAGTCTCTTCTCCCTCATGGGAAGGCGTGTCGGTGGAATTGAGGAGGTCTTCGAAGTATTCTCCCCACCGGCTCACGTCCCGAGTCGAGGTCAGCAGTGCCCCATCCCCACTATACAGTGTTGATGGTGCACACGTCAGATGGTGGACCAGAATTTCCTCGAAGGTCTTGGTCTTTCTCCATGTCCTCATCGAACTCCTCCAATGCCCGAGTTTTTGCTTCAGCGACCACCAAAGCTGCATTCCGCTTGGCCAGCCGGTACCCATCAGCTGCCTCAGGAGTCCCACAGGCCAAAAAGGCCCGATAGGCCTCCTTCTTCAGCTTGACGGCATCCCTCACCATTGGTGTCCACCACCTATATTGGATACCTTTGATAAATTCAGTTCTCTATCCGGTTACAAAATTCCCGGTAACTGGATGAAATTGGCATTATTTCCTGTAAACTTGTGATTGGATCCCAGCCTATTACCTCAACATATTCGGGTCAACAAACAATTGAAGTACCGTGCAACAAATGTTTTTCCTTGATAGCCGGTTTTGCCGATTAAAACGTCGTGGACATTTGTAACACAATTCAAACTGAACTTGGTAGACGCAGGTCTTACCTGCCAAATACATTACAAGCTCACCTGTCAAATATCAAAACGGACATTTTACCGGTTAGAAAAGTCCATTCTTTCATGCTATCATTCCCACCTCCAACTGATTACTGGGAGAAGAAAAAAAATCCACTCGCTGGTGTCAAGATTTATTTCGGATGGGAAGCAGCCACGTGTTAAGATGACAACACTCCATCGGCATAAAATGGAGAGTGGACTCTCTCTGCTTAACTTCAAACACTATTTCTTGTCATTTGTTTTAAGACCACTATCAGACTGGCTTAATCCTGGTTTGGCTCCCTGTTGGTGATTTGGTATCCCCACATAGGTTAGAGGACTTAATTTACTTGAATGAGCTAAACTATGGTATGGTCGCAGAGTGAGTTTCCTCTTATCCACGTCTAAAACTTGTAAATGATAAACTGAAATTGTAAATCTAAAATCAAAAACTTGTAAATGGTATTCAAATAGTCCTCTTTTCAACTACTACTCCCTCCTTATTGGGGGAATTGGGAATTTGTGAATAACTGAGATGCCTATCAGGACAAAAACAAAGCAAAAAAGAAATGAGAGAGAGGGGCCCCAAAGGCAGAGCAGGGGAGGAGATGTGAGGAGATAATACATCTGTTGGCTGTGTGATTCACTCATACATAAAAGCCCAAATGCACAGGCTTGGATTTATATCAGCGGCGGCAGAAAACGCCTCGGAGCACAACATTATTTGCCGGGAGGGGGCAGAGACATTGCTTGTTGAGCACGGCAGCAGAGGCAACAAATTACGCTGTTTGTCAGATGCGGTGCTCGTCTTCTTGCACAACGTAACGCAAACGCACTTGGGTTGATGTCATGAAAAATACATGACCTGAGTCATAACCTAATGAAACGACACACTGGGAAGATGAAGCGAGGAGAGAGTGATGAAGGTGCAAAGACCTGAAGCAAGGTATGGGATGTTCCCTCCTGAACAGGGGTGTAGCAACAATCGTTGTCGAAGCATTAAAGTCCCTGTAAAGTGAAAATAAATACATTAATGTCTTCTACATTCGACACGCCACAGAGAAGAGTGTTGTGAACAACCCTGGCGAATTTGAATGATTTAAAAAAAAAAAATGGCCCAGTATATAAAGCGAGGCATCAAAATCATGGTCAAACATGCTGTGGAAATACTGCTGTAGAGCAAATTTCCTGTCATGACAGTCATGGTGTTGTGTACGTGTACCATATAATATAGTGCACAGATGTCAAATTCAGACACCAGTTCCAGCCCGCCACATCATTTTATGGAGTCAAATCATGTGCGTCAAACGTCCGTGATTATTGCTAAATTCTGTACTAACATTTCAAATTGTCATGTGAAAAAATGAAAAGGCTTATTCTTTTTGTTACCAAACCAAACCTTTTTTTTTTTTTTTTTTTTTTACAATAACTTGAACAATAATTGAACAAATAATTATCCTTCTGATTTCAAAACTAGTTATCCATACATTTGTTGTGTTTATGTAATAGTATGATGAGGCAGTCATGACGGCCCTCTGAAGGGAACCGGAACCACAATGTGGCCTGTGACAAACATTTGTTTGACAAGCCCGATATAGTGGATGCGTATATGAATGTAAACACATAGCACATAGTGTTGCGAGATGCTTGCAAATAGTTCAGCGTACCTCAGTATTTTCTTGCGTGAAGTGCAGTGGCCCTGAAGGGTGGAAAAAAAAGAGAGAGGTAAAATGTAAGCTTTTTTTTTTAGATGTTAAAAATGGCATGGAAATACTGTAGTACAACAACTGTCATGTCATGTGCATCATATGAGAAATGTGAATGTGTATATGAATGTAAATTGTATGTAATGCCACATGTTTTGCTTTCTGCAGTATATATTTTTTTTTCGCGTGAACTGGTGAAGTACAGCAGCCATCAAGGGTCAAAAAGGAGTAAAATGCCGTACGCTTTTCTTTTTTGTCGTTGTTTAAATTTTAAAACAGGGAATATTGAAAACAGGCGTAAAAATAATGTCACATCGTCGTAATGTGTACGTGTACTATGAGTATATTCTGAGGAGCATATGAATGGAAACACACATCCCTTCCTGTCACTGAATGCATTTTAAAACGAGACCGGCTTGTTCAGGCGCACATCCCTTCCTCCTCTTCTTCTCCCTTCTCCATTGTGGAGAAAAAACAAAAAACAAAAAAACCCAGACCGTTCCATTGGCTCTTTATCCGGGAGAGGAGGAGAAAGATGGGAGGACCTGCTCGAATTCCTCAAAGCTGCTCAAATTTCCTTCGAGCCGCCGTCGAGCGACGAACATCCACTCGGCTACTTTTCTCCTTCGCCGAGCTCAAGCAAGCTCTTCGCTGAAACGGTAACGTAATGGCGAAGACGTGCGACCCGAGTAGTTTTAACACAACTTAAACGCAGGTTTCAATGTTAAAAAAAAAAAAAAAAAAAGGTGTTTGGAGCTCACTGAATCTGACTTTTTTTGTTTCTTTTTCTTTCGACCAGATGTTACGAGGTGTCGCTGTGTTCCTTCTGCTAGCTCTGGCTCTTTCTCGCGCAGAGGTAAGTCAGTTTGTATTGATTTTCAACTTCAAACTTTTCACGTTGACTATACTTAAAACACGTGCCGAAATATCAACGGCAACAAAACAAGTCACCCCCAAAAATGTTGAACGTGATTTTATTCGGCGTTAATAAAGTGTTCTTACAAGATTTCCCAAAATATCCCAACATTGCTGATGGAGTTTGGATCCAATCCATCCCCCACTTCGAAATCCCTTCTGGAAAGGGCAACATTTGTAAAGTGGCTCAGGAAAAGGGGGCCATATATATACAAGTGACACATGAATGGCAGGCAGCTGTGAAAAGAAAAGAAGGAAGGTCAGTGCTTGTGTACATTTCATCAGCGGTGCTCCACCTACACTTTGCACTTCTGTTGGGGATGCTTGGGTGCAAGAATGCTGGGCGGCCTGGCAGCTGCTCGAATGGGGGTCCAAACGGTGCATTTGGGTGGTCGGTCAACCGGCGCGTGTGCTTGTTTGCGCGTTGAAGCGTGAGCTCAAGAGGAACGCGACAACGCTTGCCTCATGGGTGTCACACCGCAAAGGAAAGTGTCTCTGAGTAAACACGGGCATATTGGCACCGAACACACTGATGGGAAAACGATGACATATGAGGTGTAGCCTCACTTTGGAAATAGGAGAGCAGACGCACAGGTGGCATTTCATGGCCTCGCTGGGAACAGCTGTTGAACACCTGGCTTTGGGTCGGCTACCCTCTCGACCTGGAGTCACTGTCACAACAGATAAGCCCCTTTTCGTTTTGCCCAGCTTGTCACTTAAATACAGGGAAGATACAAAAACACGAGAATGACACGTAGCAGGCCTCCACTGAGGTTAAACAACAACTGGTTAAAGTCTTATTAGCTTAGTACGAGTATTGTACTGTTCTCACGAGAAATGAAGCAAGAAACGGCTAAATGGGAAAAATAACTGAGCTGTTTGTAACTGATTTGTAGTAATTGGAAAGAAATGTTCGACTTGTGAATGGATGCCAAATACATGTAAATTCATTTATGTTCCTGTAAAGCAACCATGATCGTTTGTAAATCCACCCATCCATCCATTTTCTACCGGTTATCCAAGGTCAGGTCGCGGGGGCAGTAGTTTTCGCAGGGACGCCCAGACTTCCGTCTCCCCAGCCACTTCATCCAGCTCTTCCGGGGGGATCCCGAGGTGTTCCCAGGCCAGATGAAAGCGTGTCCTGGGTCGTGTCCTGGGTCTCCTCCCGGTGGGACGTGCCTGGAACACCTCACCGGGGAGGCGTCCGGGAGGCATCCGAATCAGATGCCCCGGCCACCTCATCTGGCTCCTCTCGATGTGGAGGAGCGGCGGCTCTACTCTGACATCCTCCCGGATGGCCGAGCTTCCCACCCTATCTCTAAGGGAGAGCCCGGACACCCTGCGGAGGAAAGTCATTTCGGCCACTTGTATCCGGGATCTCGTTCTTTCGGTCACGACCCACTGCTCGTGACCATAGGTGAGGGGAGGGACGTAGATTGACCGGTAAATTGAGAGCTTCGCCTTTCGGCTTAGCTCCTTCTTTACCACAACGGACCGATCCAAAGTCCGCATCACTGCAGACGCCGCATTCTTCCCTTACTCGCGAACAAGACCCCAAGATACTTGAACTCCTCCACTTGGAGCAGGATCTCATCCCCGACCTGGAGAGGGCACGCCACCCTTTTCCGACTGTAAATCCAACCAACTTGAAACCTAAAGTTTGATTACGTGAGATCAGTGTAGTGCCATTTGTTGTCTGATTGAATTCATTCTGATTTTGAAAAATATGGCCCTCACGGCTCAGCGGAGGAAGGACAACAAACATTGAGTTATTATATGACTGGATTAAGAAACTTTAAGAAACGCCCTGTGGGCGCCAGAAATGCGCATGACGAATTGGTTGCTGGCTGCCAAAAGAAGGAGAGGAAAGATGTCCACCATCTTTAGCGGAATCAAAGTTTCCTCAATGATAAACAAAATATGCAAGGGTTCCGGCCATATCCCAAAGTAGTTTTTGTGTACTCCCGTTAATACACACACACTTGCACATAAGACAACACAGAAAACAAACGCTCACCAAAAACATGACCTCCTTTGGTTGAGGTAATAAAGCAAAGACAAACAAATTGTCTGCCGCTCGAACTTCTTGGATGGTGGCCATTAATGACTCAACCTCTCTTTTCTCTCCCCTGCTGACCTTCCATTGCTTACCCCCACCTTTGCCTGCCTGCCCTGCAGAATGTGCCATTGTATGCATGCCTTATTCAATTCCTTATCGCGATGTGCGAGGAATGGCTTGCTTCGGCCATAGTTTGTCCAGTGAAGCCGCAAGCCAGTTAATGGGGCTGCATCTGTTCTCGGAAGGTAATTACCCTGATAATATACGACCTGTTGTCTGGCCGTGGGAAGGGCGTGAACTGGAATACCAGTGTAATGTCTAAAGGAGGTCAACAAGTTGCGGCAGAATCCTCACTTTACTGTAAGTGTGTCGGATGAGCCTGCAGGTCGTGTGTGCCGGTTGTCATCAGAGACACTTTGTACATACGCACAGATTGTGTGAGCTGATGTTTTTACATTCTGAATGTAGATGATAATCAATGTTACACAAGTTGCGGAAGTCTTCTTGTCCGTATCTGTTTCGTATAAAATTTGGCATATAACAGTATGTCTTCCAATAATAATTACATTTTTGGTTGCTGGAATGAATACTCAAATACTTTAAGCAGCAAAAACAAGAAGAGGACCAGGGATTCTGATAGATTTACATGTGTATTTTTATACAGGCTTTGTGCGAACGCCTGCTGTAGGAGTTGTGTGTAATGTGTCCTTTAGTGGTGGTTGTAGCAGGCCATCCACTGCCTGGTTTGTCAAGAACAGATTGTGTTTCTGTGTGACAACCACAGAGCTTCTCAAATTGCTGCTGAACTGCATTTGGGGACAGAAAAACTTCTCGCCAGACGGCAACCTTTCAATGCTATCCCGATATCAATTGGAGCGCAATGGGCAAGAGCTTACAAAAACTGTAAAACCAAACCTGTAAAATGCTGACGGCTTCATATTTATTTGAATGACACCTGAATTAAAATCTATAACCCCAATTCCAATGAAGTTTGGACGTTATGTTAAACATAAATAAAAACAGAATACAATTATTTGCAAATCATGTTTGACCTATATTTAATTGAATACACTACAAAGACAAGATATTTAATGTTCAAACTGATCAACTTTATTGTTTTTAGCAAATAATCATTAACTTAGAATTTTATGGCTGCAACACGTTCCAAAAAAGCTGGGACAGGGTCATGTTTACCACTGTGTTACATCACCTTTTCTTTTAACAACATTCAAAAAACGTTTGAGAACTGAGGACACTAATTGTTGAAGCTTTGTAGGTGGAATTCTTTCCCGTACATCCAGGTTTTGGAGAAACATATGCTGCCATCCAAGCAACGTCTTTTTCATGGACGCCCCTGCTTATTTCAGCAAGACAATGCCAAACCACATTCTGCACGTGTTACAACAGCGTGGCTTCATCGTAAAAGAGTGCGGGTACTACACTGGCCTGCCTGCAGTCCAGACTTGTCTCCCATGGAAAATGTGTGGCGCATTATGAAGCATAAAATACGACAACGGAGACCCTGGACTGCAAGCAAGAATGGGAAAAAAATCCACCTACAAAGCTTCAACAATTAGTGTCCTCAGTTCCCAAACATCAATTCAATTAAATATAGGTTGAACATGATTTGCAAATCATTGTATTCTGGTTTTATTTATGTTTAACACAACCTCCCAACTTCATTGGAATTGGGGTTGTATAAAAGTAAGTGTATAGTGACTTTTTGGACACACTCTGTTTTCAGGTTAAGATGCATTATTGGAGGAAAATGTCTTTCTTTTCTTCAAAACACATTTTTATCTTTGAGTGAGTTCCGCGACTGAACAGAGGACTGAAAAAAGACCACTTGTCTTCCAGGGTCCTGATGAAGACCTCTGAAAAGTCATTTCGTAAGGTTTAGAATTTAAGTATTCGAGTATTGGATTGGTCGCTGTAATAATGTTAACAAGCGTAAACAAATTCTTTCTTCCATTAAGCACAAACTGCACCCTTGTTGTCCACCATTTGCTTTTTTTTTTTTTCCTCCTGATTGTGAACTTGTGACACCCTTCTGGATGTCTGCACTGAACAGGATGTTTATATCCGACCATGTCAGTGTTTACACAGAAGTGATGTGTTTTATTTTAAAAAACGCCTTTGTTTCAAATGGAAAAACGCTACCATTTTTTTTTTCTGATTTTAGTTGAAATGCCATTGTCTACTGTGGTGCCAAAGAGTGTCCTTAAGGTTACAATTGCATCATCTTCGGCAGGAGGCTTAGGTAAAACCTTTGTGTGTGTGTGTGCAGTGTGGAATACCAAGCAACACACAAGAGGAGGCTTATATGCAAAGCTGACCAGGATGCACATCTGCACAGCTCTACATTCACTTCTTTTATCCTGCATTTTTGTTTTTTGGGGCGACAGAGTGGAAAGGTTAATTTACCTAGAAAGGCCAGCGATGGATCATGCAAATTGCAGTTGTCAAGGCAAACGCGCACACTAGCGCTATCCAAGCAAGAGCGCTATCCAAGCAAGAGAACAATTAGGACATGCCCAAATAGATGTTGGTTCCCTTGTTGACGCTCTTGCATTCAAGGTAGGCTAAAAATATCTGCCCAGGTGGAGAGAAAATGGGGGGGGGGGACTGGGGGGGCGCTTTGTCCTCTGTCTCTGTCTTTATCAGCCTGCTCTAATTACTATAGCATGACATGAAGTCATGCAGGATGGGCAGGCACTAAACTGAATAGGAACAGAGCCATGCTCATGCAATTATAGCAGGGAGAAGCTCAGGATGAGGTAAGACTTGGCTGTGTATGGTAGCGGGGGGGGGTTGTGTTTCACGCCCCGATGGTATGTTCTCTTCAGTTTTGGATTTGCTCGAAAAGACTACTCATGTAGCTTAAGCAGCTGGACTGGTGGCTTATCATTACCAGCTCAAAGGCACAGCATAGCTGTCAACTAATTTAGTTGGATGTAAGGTGTGATTCGATGTAATTGACATTAGAAGCATGTTTAGTTGACAACCAGTTCTAAGTATCATTACCTCTACTATAGATGTTCGTAGGATTTTATAATCAGTACTGTACTGATTTTGATTAATATTTTTGCAGACCAAAGCAGCAAGATTTTGCAGGTTACAAATCTTGATTGAGCTCTTCGCCCTTATTTTTTTGGTAACTGTCAAGATACTTTTCTCATTGCAAAAGTCAGTTGCCTAAAAAGTAGTTTCATATTCTTCACTTGGGTTCAGAGGCAAAACATTTTTCAAATGCACCCTGCCTGTGTAGAGGCGCATTTATGCTAAGCTAATTTTTAACAGCATATATCGCAGGGCATTTTGCATGTAGAGTAGGTTCAGAACCCGCTCTGTAGCCAGGGAAATATGAATAAGAAATAACAGGTACCACAAGCTCAAGTATAACGTGAAAGGCAAATCTACTTTGTGATATACAACTAAGTGTAATTGTAGTACAAGTGAACATTCAATTCCTGATCATCTATTTATGAATACATTCATACGTCATAATCCCCTAACCATCGGCTCACACGGCACTTGGGGGAAGAGTCAGGAGACTTTGGGTGAGGGTGAGGTTTATTCTGCCAATACATACATGATCAAAGAAGGAAGGACATTTTCTTTCTCACTTTGCACATTCACTTAATTTCTGGAGCACGCTTCTGGTATATTTAGAGAGACTTCATAAATCCTGACAGAGGCACTTGAAAGCAATAGTGTCAAGGTCTATAGCAGCAAAATTGTGGGAATGGTTGAAGGCAAAAAAAAAAAAAAAAACTCCAGAGGAAGATCCTGCCTGACAAGAAAATATAATACATTTTCTTAAGGATTTGAATATTACGCATCTATTCTGGAAGTGACATTGTAAGGAAAAGAGGCATTTATATCGAGCATCTTAATCTTTTCAACCAGAACATTGAAACAGCCACCATGCAAATATGTGTCGTTTGAGAAGTTCTGAAGAAAATGTGTACTAATTCATGTTTAAAGACCACTTTGCTCCCTCCTCTCTGGAGAAGTTTAATTTGTTCCACACTTTTAGTGCGCTAGCAGGCTCACTCTTTGTGTTGTTGCTTCACTGTTAAATAGCAAACAGATGAAGAGCAACATCTTATGTGATTCTGTTCTATGTGGCCCAGATTCCAAAGAGACCATAGCAGTGAAGATATGACAGCGGGATCAACTATGCGATTGAACATCTTGGTTAAAGTGCGACCAGTGAAGGCTTCATGGTGTGTGAAGGAATGTGATCTTCAAAGCTTGGATGACAAAGGCTGTATTCGGTTGCTTGTTCAACTACTCACTTTTTCCAAAAGTGGCCTCATTGAGGAAGCGGAGAGGAGGGCAGGGAATGTAGTCGCTGCTTTGGATTGAGTCTCAACACAGACACCTCCTTAGCACCCGCCCTTCTGCTGGAAAAAACGCTAAGAACAGAAGGAAGACGAAACTACTGCAAGTCAGATTTGATAGAGACTGACAAAACTAAAGAGAGTTGTATGAGCGCGATGGATGTGGGTCAGGTGGTTGGAGACAGGGGAACACCCTTGTCCCTGCAGCCCAATGACGGGGCAGGCAGGTTGGGGGTGTGGGTGGGGTTTGTTCTTTTAGTTTACTTGAACTGCTAGCAGATGTGTCTCTGCCCAGTTGGTGACTTCTTCCAAAGCTTTTACATTAGTCTATTTCACTTTGTTTGCCTTTGTCTCCTATCTATATTAAAAAAAAAAAAAAAAAAAAAACATCCCCACCGTCTTTACCTTGGACAACGAGGCCTGGTGGGCGGAAAACAAGAAGCTGCAGCTGACATCATCTTATTTGTCGATGCATTCCTTTCACACTGAATAAGAAGCAGGGTGAAGACTAACAGGCAGATGGGTGCAAACTGCTCATTCATTACCCAGGATGCCTTTTGTTTCTGCAGGGTTAATCTCAGCCCACGCCTGTCCCCAAGTGAACGCGCAAAACCGCCCTAACTGTTTATCTTTACAGTATTTCTTAGGCCTCATTATTTCAAGGACATACACCACCACTTCCACTCTCTGTCATTATACAGCACATTCACTAAGCGGGGCTCTCAGCTCGAAAGAAGCAGTAGATTCTGTCATTTTGTGGTTAGAGCGTGCTTCTGTCCTCCCAAAGCTGTCAACTAAACAAGAAATGACACTGAAGTCTGATTTCAGCTGTATGAAGTTTCACAGTTAATTAAACTCGGAAAGAAGGCAACATCCAGAGGTGTTTTAATTATTGAGGGCAAATCCTCCAGTTTTAATGACTCGCATACATCAGTAACAGATGAAAAGTCGCTCGCTTGTGATGCTTCTCCCTCGTGCGTTGAGATTTGTGCCTAAATCTCGCATATATTTTACACCGGGAAACTAGTTCATACTTAACGAAGAACGTTTCATTTGTCTTGAGTCGTCCTTCGGGAAGGCGGAGTGAAATGGAACCTCTGCTTACTGAGCCAGTGCCCAATAGCTGGAGAGACAATGGAAAGGGCAGGAAATGCAGGAGAGGGGGAGATCAGGGGGAAACACTCTGACCTCGTTACCGACCAGATTTTGGCTCAAGACGAACCCGGTCAGACCCCAACTGAGGCACAACATTGCTCAGGAATGCACTCCCTTAGTCTCCCATTCTGGATCCTGACAAGGTCCCTCACCTCTTGATATTTTACTGCTCCATTTAGTTCATCCTTCTGTAGCTTTTAAACTTCCTAAAAGACCGGAACACATTTTGAAGACGTGAAGTTGTCGTACTGTGAGTCATCTCAGGTGTCCATATGTCCGTTTGAGGCTGTCAGATTCAGCCATTCATTTTGCTACCCGAGAGGCACCAGTCCACTTGATTACGTTCTGACCCAATTCTGACATGTGCATTCGAACACGGAAACTTTAGCAGCGATGTTGTTAATACATTGGAACCTCTAAGATTGAACGCAAACTCTTCTTCTCGCAATCTTCTCTGAACAACCCTTGTTGAAGTCGGTCTGTCTTTTGCAAGAGGTTTCGCAAAAGAAGAAAAAGACCTGAATTAATCTATTCACAATTGCTGCACTGACACGCTCAGAATTAATCTTTTGATAGTCTCTGAGCTGAGATTGTGTGTGATATGTTGAAATCTCGCGTGATTTCATGCATGACATCAGTTCAATTTTAATAGTTTTGTGCGACTTGAGCCATATTTCCCCAGAAATTGGGTTCACAATTGTATGAGCTCAGGGGTTTTTGATGTTCTCCTGTCAGTGGTAAATCGGAGTTGTTCACATGCCAAAAGTCAGAAATGATAGGCATTATTACTTCATTAAAGCACTTTTAATCAGAGCACACGAGAACAAATTGTTTTTTTTTTCCCGGTAGCTTAGCCCACATCTGTGCACCGTTGAGAGCTTGCAGATCAATCCAAAAATCATTGCATTTGTGCTCCTCTTTCTTTTGTCCAGAGTCAACTGTCAAAGCAGAACATCAACAAAGCCTGTGTGAAATATGAAGAAAAAAAATAAAAGTAAAATTTGTTATCATGTTGTGCCATTCTGTACCACTCAATAGCCACATAAGCCACGATGAGCTTTGTTGTTGAATTATAAGGTCAAGAATTGATTGACACACACAAACAAACAAACAAAAAAAGCCTCCGGTAATGGATTGCATATACTTGGGATGAGAATAGTAAACCTTGCTAATGACAACTCATGGCAGCAATATTACACTCTATTCCAGTCTGGTATGGAAGCGCGGGACATTTAAAGTTAAAAAAATATATATACTTAAACTATTATTGCGTATTATTGAGTAATTGTTCTTTAACTTAACGTGATAAGAGCCAATCATCTATTGTATACTGCAATATTTCATGCGCTTGTGGTTCATTTGACTTTCGGGAGAAAATTATTCAGCATACTAGCCATACATCTATTCTCTTCATGCTAAAGAGGAGACGGGGAACTCATGGGAATTGATCCCAATTGGTTGCCAAGTGACATCAGCGCTGGAGAGCCATTGATTGACCTTCTAATTCACCGGAGCATCACGTCTATGCACAAGAGCCTAAATGTGCACACAGAAGCACAAAATGAAGCTGTGAACGCTTCTATTATTGAGTTTCCTGCTGTTATGGTAATAATTCCTTATCAGCAAAGGGAAGAAAGGATTAAAGAGTACATTTGATGTCAATCGCAGCACAGAAACAATTCCACTCTATCAGCGTTATCATCACCATCTCCTCCTAATCTCGTCACCTTTTTTTCCACTCCCTCTTTCCTCTTATTTTCCTTCCAATAAACAGAACAAGCTGGACTCGGTCCAGTGGCTCCCGGCCCTAAAAGGACAAGACAGTGGGAATAAAACAAGGTGGCAGGGCAAATCTGGGCAGAAGTGTCCCAGACCCGACCGTGACGATGCCATGCTGAGATGGCGAGATGGTGCACTGAAGCATTTTAGAAAAATCATTTAAGTCGGCGTATCTCCCCAGAAGCTTTTTTATTTTTATTTTTATTTTTAATTGCATTAAGGGAGGAAACGGTAAGGAAAGAGGGCACAGATTGGAGGCAAATAAGACGTCAAATAGCTTATTTACATGAGAAGTATGCTTGGAAGGGCATAGCAATCTCAGGATACATTGTGATTTATATTTAATTGGAGGTCCTTAGTTTGAACAGCGTTGATTCATGTCAAAGTAGACCGCCCACAGAAGTGGAGGTTGGTTTTAATTTGTGAGAATGTTTAATTTGGTACATTTGTGTGCATAGTCTATAATAAGATGCTGTAATGTACAGGTTCGATGTTGAAGGACGAGATGTCATATCCATTTTTAGGAGCCTGAATGTGGTGCTGTGCCAAAGTCTTACTGCTAGCTTTCTTGTCTTAATGACATTTTTAACAGCAGTCATTGTAAAACAGTGCGTGTCCACCCCTCAGACACACAATGGTACCACGAGTCTATTCGTCATCTTCCACGAACCAGGAAGTAGCCTGCTAACTAACAAACAGATGGACTAACAATCACACTTGAGTTGCCTTGGTGGAGGTTTGCGATCTACTAAGTGATGTTTTAATCGTAGCATGTTCAGCATTGTAAAACCAACACAACCATTGACAAGACTTTGTTTCTTGGGTTTTTAACTGTTGATTTGTACCTTGTCTTTACTGTTACTGGCCCATATTTAACACAATCCATACAAACTACCACCCACTACCACTTTTATGCAAAAGTAAGAAGGCAGTGTTTTCACGTTGAGTGAATAGACAGTGAAATTAGTATTGATTTTCACATATCAGTGGGGCAGAAAGTGTATTTGCTTTTTATATTGTAAAGATGGTGGGGGAAAGAAAGGTCAACCAATAGACAACTTAAAAAATGACACAGTTACGAGTTATGGCTTACTGTTCATTATGTTGAAGATCATAGTTCAGTTGCCCTTTTTAACTGCAAATGACTAAACATGCAGTTCAAATTTGGCAGTGTTGCTTTTTGTCTCTGGAGGTATTTTGTGTGTGATTGTTGATTTAGTTATTTGTTTGTTTGTAATGTGCGAAAGCAGAGCCACAGCCGACAATGTCTTTTCCAGCCATTTATTGAAACCTGGGAGAACAGGAAAACACGCCTGCTGTTGGCTACCTGGATGTATTGAAGCATTGTGCTGTGACATGGGGCTCAATGATAACATCGAAACAAACGCACTCTTCTGTGATCCCATTATGAGGCTCTTTCTGTTGATTGGCACTTGTGGTCTCAATGGTAGCGCCTCTCACCAGAGCAACAACACAATGGAATTGGAATGAGGGGCGGGGTCGTGTGCTTCTGCGTTCATTAGTTAAATGTCAGGGTTGTCTGCTGGTTCCACTTGGATGAACAGAACACCACCAGGTTCATCTGCAGAGCTCACACGGAATTCACTGTGGGGATTTCAGTGCTAGTAAACGGGGTGCAAGCTCAAGGCCACAGGGATAACTGAAGATTTTCCCCCAACATTGGATTATTATGTGTGACTTTTAAATCATGCATAGAATTGAACCACCGTTACTCTCAAGCGCCTCTCGCCACTTTGAGGTTAAAGTCTGCTCCACTTTTGCATGTGACTTCAAACCCCCCCCCCCACCACCACCACCCTCTATCCATCTTGTTACATTCAATTATTGGTGAGCTTATGTGAGTCTCCAAGAATCCAGCCCTTGTTTGAGTCCGCATACCAGACCCTTAATGTGGACCGCAAGCTCACGTGTGCTTAAGCAAAGGACGAGCCAACTTTTTCCCGTCTCGCTCTCGTTACAGGAAACAGCGCCTTAGAGAGGGGGAGGGAAGGGGGAAAAAGATTGCATGGGAACAGGCCCAAAGAAAAACACACAAGCCAGACTCCAGATGTGGAGACAGCCCTGTACACACATACGCTGCAGTGCACTGACGCGGAGACACTCAAAGGCATACAGATGGAGAACAGAGGAGGTAATGAGGGTCATAAAGCAGTCTGTGGGTGTTTGCTGCTTGAGATTGGTTGTTTTTTTGGCTGGTGGGAGACAGGGGGGTGCATTAAACAAGCTCATAACAAAAGATAAATGAAAGAAAATACATCAATGGCGAAATACACAAACTGGAAAAAATGTTCCCCTCATCCTGTTTACTTGTCATTATGCATCTGCAACCAAGGTTTTGACTCATCTGTTGAGGCTGAGGCTGAATCATAACCCACTGAGTTCAAGCAGCTGCTCTCATGTCATGTGATTTATTGCCACCTAGAGGAGAAAGTCCAATTTACTATGCGGATCCGAAAAATTTGCCTGGAGCCCAGTTTAGTGATTTTCTTCTCCAGTAACATTTGGTGTCAAGAAAACAAGAAGTAGTACAGGTAGAGGAGCGCAAAAGGGAGAATGGTTTTGCAACAGGATAGTGGAGGGGGGCGGTGCACTTATATTACAGAAATAGTGCATGTGTTTCCAGATAATGACAAATCACTGGTATTCTGGTCTAAAAGATGGGGTACTTGGATAGACAAGTATTTCCAAGTAACACATTTGTAACTCTCATAAAAGTGTATTTTGACCACCACTGACCGCTGTTAATAAAAAGATGTAGAAACACTCATTATCTCAAGTGGCAAATTTGAATGACAAAGCAGGGAGTGTAAAAAGAAGTTGACCACTGTAAAATGGAAACGCAGCAAAACCCGTCTTCACTTTGAGAAGTCTGCTTGCTTCATGTAACTTCCTGTGTATATTCTTCTTCATTCTGGGCTTGTTTAATGATGGACACACCTCTAACGTAGAATTTTTAGATAGTATTCAATTGTCCATGCTTTGCTCAAATTGTTTCCCAACCTTTATTGAGCCAAGGCATTAGAAAAATGAGACATTAGAAAAATCCTGTTGCACACCATGAAACAGTGTCACAAAAAGTATGAATACTGATATAATGATGATGATGATGATGATGTTTCAATTTACTCACAAATGGACCTGCTCTGTGAAATCTGAGCCTGTTTAATTGAAGAGGATGGACTTGCAGAAAGCCATGAGTTACTCTGCTGTATGAATGACAACAGGTGGAAACACATTTGCTGTCCCTTCTGCCATCTAGTGGCGGAGTATTTAATTGTTCTGCCTGCCGCGAAGCGTCACTGGCATCGATAGATGAGCAAAGATATTTTGCTAAATAATAAATGATAAAGTTCAGACAACTTAAGGGAAATTGGATAGTTTCACACAGCACCCTGATGATTTGCAGCGGGTGATTTTGAATGTGTTGTTTGCGCAGACGTGGGTGTGTATATACATCACCAATTGGTATATTTCGTCAAGCTCGAATTGATGAGGTATGTCCAGCAAGTGTGTTCACGCCTCACATTGATCGGCAGATATCCCATACGTATCAGATTTTTATCCACATGCCAATTCCAATCCGAAGGTATTAAATTCCATACGCTCCGTTACACACATCACAGTTGTGCCACCTGAGAGCAAATAAAATCGGAATTCTTGCGTGAATTATGCAGTATAAATCCAATATTAGTGCAATCTCAGCAATTTTAAAGGTTCCACTGCATTTGTTTTAAACTCCATATATATATATTGTCAGCCGTAAAGGTGTGGCGTTTCCTGTGGTCGTATCCTGAATGCAACATTTCACCTCTATTATTGCTAGTGCAAATGTGCGTGAAACCAATGTTGTCCCTTCTTTTATTTCAGGAGCTGCAGAGCAAGAGCAAAGTGTGTGCCAATGTCTTCTGTGGGGCAGGCCGGGAGTGTGCGGTCAATGAGAAGGGAGAGCCCAGCTGCCTGTGCATAGAGGTGAGTGATGGGCTGAGAAAGACGTTTCCACATCGGAGTTTCCGCTTCATGTCCCTCGCTTCCGTCGTCCCTCCAGAGCTGTAAGCCCCACAAGAGGTCAGTATGTGGCAGCAACGGTAAGACCTACAGGAACCACTGCGAACTGCACAGGGATGCCTGTCTGAGCGGACTGAAGATCCAAGTGGCCCACGACGGACACTGCCGCGGTACGTTTAAATGTCACCGCTATATTACAATTCATTTCAAGTGAGGATGGAGTTTAAAACAGGCACATCTCTAAAACAAAACGTTGCGTAAGATGAGTATTTTATTTTATTAAGCATGTTAATATTGAGGCGGCACGGTGGACGACTGGTTAGAGCCTCAGCCTCACAGTTCTGAGGACCCGGGTTCAATCCCCGGCCCCGCCTGCGTGGAGTTTGCATGTTCTCCCCGTGCCTGCGTGGGTTTTCTCCGGGCACTCCGGTTTCCTCCCACATCCCAAAAACATGCATTCATTGAAGACTCTAAATTGCCCGTAGGTGTGACTGTGCGTGCGAATGGTTTGTATGCGTTTGTATGTGCCCTGCGATTGGCTGGCAACCAGTTCAGGGTGTACCCTGCCTCCTGCCCGATGACAGCTGGGATAGGCTCCAGCACGCCCGCGACCCTAGTGAGGAGAAGCGGCTCAGAAAATGGATGGATGGATGTTAATATTGACAGTGGTTAACTTAATTTTGCAATGTTATGAAAGTTAAGCAAGTTAGAATATTACCAGTACAGTTAAATAATGTTTTGTAATAAAAAAATAAAAATAAAAAAAAGTTTACTTCTCCCCTATATTTCCATTGGTCACTGTTTTTTTACTTCTGTTTGCCGTCGTCCAATAATCAAATGCTGTTCCCTCCCAAACGTTGCCAGCCGAGGCCGCTGCAAATCAGCACAGCTCACTCGGTTTTCATCTATTAACCGATTGTAATATTAGCATCTTTTTAGTCAGGTTTGAACTTTCAGTGCTCACTCTCGGTAATGTTGTTCTATTTATACTCCTGATGGCCTGAACATTGATCTGAGCTGTGGCAAAGAAGTTGGTCATAGAGGCCAGTTATGTCACTCTGCCCCCTTATCAGACCTTTGACCCAGAAACCTTTATCACGTAGCATGACATACTCACTGGTCTTGTGATTTTAATTTAGCGTTCTCTTTTTAAACACCTTTTAGAGAAAAAGAGTGAACAGGCAGCTGCCAGCCCAGGTGAGTGTTACATTCATTTTTGTTTTAATTTTTTTTTTTTTACACTTTTCATGTGGCTATCGTTGTTGGTTTAGTGTACGGGCATGGTCTAATGAAACACGCACAACAAACGTAATACCTGGCAAGCAATATAGACTGTACTCAATGAATTCTTCATGAGCCTTTACCTATAGAATGTTCCCCGTCCCGCAGTGGTGTGTTACGCTGCAGACCGCAACGAGCTGAGGAACCGTGTGATCCAGTGGCTGCAGACTGAGGTAGTCCCAGATGGCTGGTTTGTCAAGGGCTCCAACTTCTCTGACATCCTGGTCAAGTACTTCAAGGTGGGCCAACTCCTTGCACCCGCTGTCCTCATCTTTGCATCTCTTTTTTTAAGCAGGGTACACTCATACCGATTTTAAAAACGTGAGACCCACACTTGACGAGAAAAAGAAGTGTTTGCTTACTGCTCTTATAGTCATTGATGTACTCATTATGACTTAACACATCGCACCGCACTCATAACAAGATCTCCACTGACAATAAGCAAGTCTCTCCCTCAAACCAGCTGTCAGGCGTAGTACCAAGACTGACCTGTGAAAGGCAGCATGGTACCAAAGGGGAGCCAGACTGCCGGAAAATACACAAGTGTCGTAATAGAAGACGAAATAGCCTTCTGTAAGACACGTTCAAACACTCAACACAACCAACCTCGATTGAACTTCAAGTCGCTTCCTACATGGCTATTATTCTATTTCACGTCGCATCGTGGAGTCCAAGGTTCGGCCGAACTTGTGTCGACCACACAATGACGATTGTAAATATAGAACATGTTTAACATTTGTCATTCATCACCCCCAACCGTTTTACCAGCAGGTAGGGGGATACAAAAAAATAAATCACTCTTCACACACCACAGAATAATACTCAGCATAATCTTTCAGAGATGTCGGACAATCGGGCCTTTGCTGACTTTGATCGGAAAAAGGGCGATGGTGTTTCCCTGCGTATTTTCAATTCGCAACCTTTGGATTCACTCACTCAGGATTGATATATGGAACCTTTCTAAGGAACTGTTGAAGTGAGTTAAGGAGCTTCATTTAGACAAAAGTAGGGCTTTGACATCTTCTTTCTAGCATCTTGATCCCAAAGAACCATGCTGAAGTGAGTTGAAGTCCATCCATCAATCTTATGGACATTTAGAGGCAATTATAAACCTTTTGGGGGGACGTTAATGCCTTTGATGGCAGGTCTCTGTCACTATCCCCTGCAAATATCGGGGAAACGGCATATAATCGAATTTGTCTTGATTACTGGTCTCTGTGTTCCCTGCTGTGGAAAACTGAATCTGCCTTTTTGAAAGGTTTAAGGTACAGACAACAGTGTTTAAACAGGAAGGGTTAGGGTTGTGCATATTCTGCACTGAAAATGCAGAATATGCACGTCAGGCCAGTAGTTTGCAATGCAGGCCAGGAGTTTGCAATGTCACTTGGAAGATTGAGTAGCGTGACTTGAAACTATTGAGGCAAAATGGTAGTGCACTACTTGGCTGTCGCATGCACTTACTGTGATGCCAAATGCATTCACATATACAGTACAGGAGGTCGTCGATTCACAACGAAGTTCCCGTTCCTTTGGCGCTGGTGACGTAATCCAAATTTGTACAAAAGCGCCGTAGTCGATCACTACTGTAACGCAGTAGTCAAAGTCATAAAATCATACTTGGAGTAACTGTTTTAGGTCATAAATATGAAACAATAAAATGAAAGACAGTAAGTGCAGTGATAACTGCGTGCGCTTTACTGTGCCACGTGACATACTTTTTTTGTCACTGCAAACTAGTTCATGGCAGGTCGATCGTAACCTTGAAATGTCATGTCGGTACTGTCATAAACCGAGGGCCCCTTTGTATAGGTAAACTTCATACAGAAGTACTATTCTCTCTCGTGAAAACAACACTGAAGTACTTTTTTTTTTTTTTTTTTTTTTTAACAGTCGTACGACAGCGGCGATTCCACGCTGGACTCCTCTGAGCTGCTCAAGTTCATCCAACACAATGAGTCAGTGGCGACTGAGATGCAGTCCTATGCCGACCAGGATAGCAACGAGCTGCTTCGGTTAGTGTCCGTGTACGCTTGCATGATAGCGGTGGAAAGATAAGACAAATGCTAGGCATTCCTTTTTTTTTGACCTGTCAGTATTTGACCTCTGTGCTAACTGTGCAAGTAACTGCGGAAAAGCTTGCAGATGCATACAGTATCTTTACTATGTGCACTGTTTTGAGGTAGGTCACTAAACTTTATCCAGCCCAGTGTAAACTATAATAGTGGGGCCCTCGTTATGGAAGCCTGCAAAGTTGGGCTGCTACCAACTGAGTTTGCATGTGTGTTTGCGTTATCCAGGAGTCTCTGCGTCGATGCCCTCATTGAGCTGTCCGATGAGAATGCCGACTGGAAGTTGAGCTTTGATGAGTTTCTCAACTGCCTGAAGCCCGGATTCAACCCGCCTGAGAAGAGTGAGCTTAAACCATCTGTCCATCCATCCATCCAGCCATACATTCTCTCTAGCGCCATTGTCGCCAGTCAATTTCAGGATACATAAAGACAAACAACCATTCACACTCACATTTACATTGATGGGAAATTAACCTACCATGCATGTTTTTGGGAATGTGAACAAAACTCCACGGAAGCATGTGGAGAATATGCAAACCAAGCACAGTAAGAGCCCGAGACTCACACACAGAACCTCTCGAGTGTGAGGCAGACATGCTAACCACTATATTCACGTGCTGCCCTGAAAAAAAGCCAACTATTTTTTTTATTTTTAGGACTAAATGCAACATACTGGATTTCCTCAGTTAGTGGCCTCCACTCTACTGTAACAGAAGCCGTAAATAAATGCCACACCGAAAGTAGACACCTGTGGCATCTGTAAAGCTGACGTATGCGGTGGAGTTGAAAGAGAACGTGTTGCTGTAATACATTATATGCCTCCGCTGGTCACTTCAGTGTACTATGCTCCGAGGCAAAATATGTGGGCTAAAGTCCAGAGCACTGAACCCTGGGGCTTCAGCAGACTCACGGTCCTGTGTGGTTATTGAGAAACTCTACGATGACTCCAAACACGCCAAGGTGTGTTTTTGTTCCAATTCTGTGGGACATAAAATAATACAAATATTGCAAAACTGTTTTTTTCCAGTATTGTGGCCAGTGGTTCTTCATTTACTCAACTACAAAGAGGACCAAGCAAGGTCCTTATTAACTTTGCTTGAACAAATATATTGTTTAATTAAAAAAAAAAAAAATCCATCCATCCATTTTCCTTACCGCTCATCCTCACAAGGGTCGGTTTAAAATAATATTGAATAACTTGACAGAACATGGAAAACTGACACACATAACAGTGTGGCTTGAGTACAAAGGCGATGATAGTTAATTGTCGCATTCATCGCCACACGAGCCCCATTTTTGGATACTAAGCGATGAAGTCGGGAGTCAAAAGTCAGCAATAAATTTGGTAGTTGCTGCTGTCTTAGTTTGCAACAGAGTTCCAATGGGCTCAGTAGTTAACTATTATCTCAGTTCATAATCACAGTTACTATCAGCTCTCGTATAGAGGGGAATAAAGAGGTGTCCATTTCACAGATATAAATAGGTAGATACGACTCGCTACTTTTGAGCTGCGTGCCTACAGCAACCTTAAACTAAGAGGATCAAAGTCGTCAGCGCATTCCATGTTTGTGGACGGCAAGAAAACCAAAAGACCAAGGATGCCAGTACATCGTGCTGCATACTGTTGTATACAACAACTTACAATTACGACAAGAGGAATGGGAGTAAACTTTCGCAGGTAAAAATATTTAAAATAAAAATATATAAATATTTTTATTTTGGGGGGGGGGGGGGGGGGTGTTGAAATGTTCTGTATTGATACCAAACGCTTTGGCATTGACAAAAAAAGTAAACCTCATGAAAGTCGGTTATGAAATGAGTTTGAATGAATCTCGACCTCCCCAACATGGCCGCGAGGTAGGGACGTCGGATAGCTGAGGTGCTACAATGCACTAGCGTATTTAGTCTTCCCATCTATGGACCATTTGCTGGAAAGGCACTTACAAGACGTGAGAATGAATATATGTTCATCCCGTGGTGTTTGATGGGGTTGAGTTCAGGGTTTTGAAGTTCGACCATACCAAACTCATCCATACATGCCTTTGTGGACTTTGGGAACAGAAATGGGCCTTTGCAAAACTCTTCCCACTATGTTTACAGTACATAGGATCTGAACAGGGAAAATAATGCACTGTTATCTTATCCCCCACCTCCTTTTTTCCCCAGAATGTGCCTTGGAGGATGAGACTTTCGAGGACGGCGCAGAGACACAGGTGGAGTGTAACCGCTGCGTGTGTGCATGCGGCAACTGGGTATGCACTGCTATGACCTGCACAGGTAAGCTACGAGATAATCGTCTCGTTAATGGCTCATAATCTTCGCACTTTAACCACTTGTGACTCACTTTATGTGCAGACAAGACAGCTGCTGTGGACGAGTCAACAGATGATGGTGCGGAGATGACAGAGGAGGAGTGGAACCTCCGCGTGGCCGAGCTGAACAAACACCAGGTTGGTTTTTTTTTTTTGTTGTTTTTTTTTTTTTTTTTGTTTTTTGGTTTTTTTAAATCGGTGAACCAACAAGCCAGAGGATCTGACTTGAGGGTTTCTCCAGATAATGGAAATGTGTTTTTCTTGACAAAGGAAATTTGAGTTAAACTGCTTAGCTGGTAAAACAACATCCTCTGTTCAAATTTGTTGACGTATGCTTTTATTTAACACAAACATGCACCAGGAAACCAGAATATCAGCATATTTTGAACAGGAAAATTGTCTCAAAAGCTCATGTCTGAATTAGTGGAAGGGCCCAAAAAAAATACCGCGTCAGCTGGGATGGCCTTCAATGCTTTATTTCTATATGAGTGGAATATTATAAAATACATCTATGCAGCTACAGTATTGAGCCTCATTACATATATTATGTTATATTTTCCTTCAGGAAACAGTGGAGAAAATGAAAGCTAGCACAAAGGAGGCGTAAATGAGGATGTGGAAAACGAGAGGATGCACACTACCACCCTTCCTCCATACTTGACTTACCTTGCAGCCTGTGTGTTGTTCTGACTTTGACATGTTTTCTGTGCTATTATAATTGTTATTATTATACATTTTTTACAGTGTTATGTTGACGTTGTTTGATTACAGGGACTATCTTATGATTCCCTAGTGTTCAGTACTGTCATATTTGATTGTATTAACTACTATTGTACACTTCTTACTACATATTTTTTGCAGTTCTTAAGGTAAAAAAAAAAAACAGGACGTCAGTGTTTTAGAGATTTAAAAGCATTGGTTTCATGGTTAGAAGCAAGGTAGTGGGAGGGTTCAACTGCAAGTTATACATATATACCATACTCGACCAATGCCCTCATTTTATTTCTCTTACCTTTCTTGATTCATTCAACCAACCAACCTGAGCTGTTTTGCATGTTATTAGGCATTCTGTGACAATTGTTTTTTTTTTTTTTTTTT